>NC_081294.1:117780000-118080000 GCF_030435805.1 Mustela lutreola
CTCGGAAAAGTTTCAGAGATTCGTTGGAAGCAAAATGATTCTCTCAACTCTACTTAAAATGAGCTAGTTTTCCGTGCAAAGCTATTTTGAGCCATAAAAGGACAGTAACTCTAATCAAGTATATAGATTCATTAAGGACCATTCTAGATCGAGGTCAAATATGTGACCTTCCAATCTGGGTGCACTTAACTGAGGCAATACTATCTCGTCATTACTATCTTGAATTTATTGTCCATGAAATAGGCTGTTGCCTGCTTTTCTATCAAAACAAATATAAAGACTAATCCAGCACGTAAAAGTGTAAGTCAGACTATTGAATCTTTTTAGCTGGTGTGGAGACACTGCAGAGCAAGAGACGTCTGCATAACATTTAAAAAAATATCTTCCATAAAGTAATGTATTTTCTTTCCTGAAGATCCACTGCATACAGTGACTTTCATTAATTTCAGGAAATGGAAACCAATCTTTTGAATCCGCCTCGCTTTAAATGCCTTCTGTGCAGGAAAGTTTTAAGCAAGCATCAATATTTTGCCTCTCCAGATCAAACCCAGCCTGGAAAACAGGGGCACAGGGTTCTGAGGAAAATATAAGTGATATAAACACCAATACAGTTGAGGGAACTGAGAGCAAAGGTAAATATTAAAGGTTTGTAGAAGATCTCAGCACACTTAAAAGGAAAAAAATACATATGTAGATATTAATTTTCACATACTTGCATATTTTTTATCCTTTTATAAAGCCTTAAGATGAACAATCCTGTTATTAAGAAGACTTCTTTCAACAAGTAAGAGCTGGAAATTAGTCTGGCACTGATTTAATTAAAATACTAGGTTTATGTATTATTTTAGCATTTTCATATTCAATGTCTTCAGTGGGCATTTATATAAGGATAAAAAAGAGAAGTAATTTAAGATTATTACAAAGTTAATTAAATTAAATCAAATCTTCAATTACTCTTAATTTCCTTTATTACATAGTTTGGCCTTTGGTAAAAACTTTTTCCCTTCTCTATCACAAGGTAAAATATTTCTTGCTATAATTCAGACCAGCTGCAATTTGCAATTGTGCCAGAAAACCGCTCTTGTGCTGGTTGCTATTAGATAATGTATTTTACATAGATTAGCCTAAATTAAGAGTCAGGAGGAAAATCTTTCTTCCATTTCATTTTTTTTTTCTCCCTTGTTCTGAATGATGAGGAACTGTCAGTGTGTGGCTGCCTCTTTTCAAAGCATGTGGGAAGCTGTCACCCCGTTACATCTGGAGGACAATCCAGATGTTACACAATATGAAATCCAGGTCTCAGCACTGTGACGATTGTCAAATGAGGACAACCTAACTGGAGGCCCGAGTCTCAGTAAAATGACAATTTTGGGAGAGTTGACAAAGGCCAATATCTTTCAATTATTTTAAGCCACTACCTTTTCTCTGTTCAGTTGGCACGATCTTCTCTTAGGATAGCATTACAGATACTTAAAAATCTATTTCGGAAGGTACCGGACGCTACCTCGTGGTCAGACTTCATTAGTATTTACAGAGACAAAAAAAAGGAAATAATCTCATATGACAGAGGTTTTGTCTAATCATAGCTATCAAGGACGAGAAATTCTGATCTGAGGACAGTGTACGTGCCACGCTGGCATCAGAACCTGTTTATGCAGGTAATGGCTGGTTTAGGACACCTCTGAACTGTCACGTACCATGCGAATTAATGAGGCCATCCAGGTCTAAGGTCCCTAAAAAGGCCTCTCTAGATTAGGGTCTATTAAACCTGCCACAAGCTGCTTAGTGTTAGAAAAGTAACAAGAGAGGCTTAGCATTCTGTTCTTTCCTTTTTTCCTTGTCTTTTTAGATTATGGGGAAAAAAAATAATTTCTCATTCTTTAGCAAACATCCTGCTAACTTAAATAAAAGAAAGTCCTATGGATTAATTAGACACTCAAAAAATTTAAAGAATACTAATCCTCAAAAAAATCAATAAATAAAACCAATATCAGAAATATAAATTAGGGGGGAACGTAGGTTTAAGAAACTGCACAATGAGTTAATAAATGAGGCAGTTCTATTTCCTTGCTTTGCTTTAAGATTATTAAATGCAGCTACGTTTCAGCAAAGTAAAAGAATAGGAATTAATTGCAAGGAAAAAAAGTGGTCAATATAATCAGGATAGGTATAAAACACAGTGCTTAGGCATAATCCAATATTTAGTTGAGGGAATAAAATACCATGATATGTTCATATGAAAAGCACAAACATCAACAAATAAAGAAACAATAATTAGCATTCTTTGAGGAACACTTTTAATATCCTTTTCCTGACAACAATTTCATCCTCACAATATTGGCTTCACGTTTTGTTGTGTAGCCTTTGTTTGCTTCCAGTATTATTTCCAAACTCTCTGTCAAATGGCTACAGTTTTTCTGGACTGTGAATATTATTGCATTAATGGACTTTTGGTTTTGCTTAGAAAATTTTGAATGCAAAATCCATTTACCATCTTCAAATCTATTAGGTGCTTAGCCTTTAATTTTTTGCACATTAACATTAAACGGTGGAGCTATGAGGTTATTTTTGGAGTGATTATTATGATTGTAATAAGGCCTGACACTTGCGCCACTTCAAACGCACAACCACCAACAGTTCCATTACAACAAAAGAGCTCCCAGGATAACACATTTTAATAGTCAGAAGAGTTGTGAATTCACAGCTTTGCACAGCAGGTGTGGCTGCACATCTTTGCACCCCTAAATACACTTGCTCATCTAATCTGACAGATTAGACAATGGCACAAAACCCTCATCACCCATGTCTAAACAAAGACTTCATTTCAGAAGAGACAAAGCTTCGAGCAGACCGTGTTGCCACTAATAACTTTTCCAAGCGAAAAACAATGTATATTTTATTAATGAAAAACAAATCGCGGCCGGGAAGATGAATGTCTTGGCTTTTCTGACATTTTAAATAATTTGCTTTCCTTTCCCTTCTGTGCCTTTAATATTTACCTTCATATCAATCTTTATGCAATTTTGTTAATTAGCTATGGTGCTGGCAGCGAAACACGAAGGCATCGCAGTGCAGGACCTTAAAACCCATGTTGCAAGGGGAAAACCATTTTGCTCTTTTCTGGGAGTCAACTATATTGGAAAGTAGCTCCTTAATTAGAGCCAGAGGTAAGCTGGGCTTTGGAGCACCCACATTTTCGTGGCAGGGCACTTGGCAAAGCGTTTCAAGCAGGAAAAGACAACCTGATTTTCTATTCAACTTTGGCGCAGCTGAACGTTAGAAAGTGAGACCGGGGATGGGCGTATTTACCATAAGGGAATGGCCTGAGCATTAATGGGCTCGGGAGGCTTATTTGGAGGCAGCTGCACTTATCATGAATCAGGAAAGGGAAATAGCAGCCCTGGTGCGCTGTAGGTCAGTCACAAATGTCGACTGCAGAGAGCCATAAATCTCCAGCGTGACTTCAGCCGGTGACTCGCAGAACACCCTCCCAGCGTTTTCCTATAATTTAAAGATTATGTAAGGTATATCGTGAGTGTGTTCGATGAAAATATTAATTTAGAGATAAATCCTGTAAGCGCTCCCAGCCAGCGGCTTCTGCCGCACGCAGCCACCCCCCAGACAGGACAGGCTGCTAGTTTTGTCAACAGTAGGAGGTCATGGACGGCTGCCAAAGAAAACAAACCTTTTTCACAAAAATGCTTTCAGATCTAAGTGGTCACAGAATATCTCCTGTACTGTTTTATTACCCATATTTAAACTTTGATATACTGTCTTTTGCTTGAGTCAGAAATCTTCATCATAAAATGAAGGGGAGCGAACACACCAGAAAGGTGATTAATCACATCCAACTCTTCCTGACCAGTTCAAATAATTTTCTGTTGTTTTTGTTGGGGGTTGGGGGGGGCGGTATGAGGGGAAGGGGCCGGGTGGCAGGAGAGGATGGTAGAAGTTGTAGTGTCAACTGTTTCACTTGTTATTTATTTGTCGTTTCCTGAAAGACATGGGACACCTATTGGTAAGAAAAATCTTGAGCCTTGCAGAAAAATGAAGGACATTTCCCACCGAATGAAAAGTTTATTAATGATAATAATAAGGTATGATGTCATTTTCATTTATCCATAGGGTATAATTGATCCTAAAATAAAAGTATTCTACATCCGTCTCTTTGTATAATTGGATCATGCTAAAATAGGATATACAACGCAGGTGGATATTCAGATTTGTCAGATACTTAATAACCTAAATTAAAAATTTTGCAGTTGAAAATATCGCCAAGGTAAGGAATGTGAAAGCTGACGTAATAGATTCCCCAAATCACCTCTCACTTGTGAGGTAAGCATCATGCTGGAGAACCATGTGCTACAACTTTTCATTTACATTTTGGAAGAGGCCTATGTAGAAGCTAGGAGTCATGAATGGCCTTCGCTCCCGCAGTTGCAAAGGAAAACACTTGGCGACTCTAGTCGTAAGCACCAAATTCTATTAAATGGGTTCAGAGTACTACCGAGTCCTAATTCCATCTCATTGCTGTGATTCTTAAGGAGATTTTTTTGTTGGACTTTTTGAGTTTTTGCCTTTTGTAATTACTGAAGCCCTAAAGATGTATAGAATAAATGCAAACCGAAGGCAATATAAACAAAGATTTTGCATATTGTTAATGACCTCCTGGAGTTGTGGGGCACAATTAACGTGACAGTGTGCCTGGAGAACCCAGGCAGAAACAAAATGAGCACATCAGTCTCAATATTGGAAGTGTTGAGGCAAAACTCACAAGGATCTCTCTGGCTCACTCCCCATTTTCTCAGAGTATGGTTCAAGTGTTTTAATACCTATCTTCATATCCTGACTGGTTTTAAAAGTAACCTGTGCATGGAGAACTCTGACACCGTCGGCACAGGCATTACCAGCACAGAGCTATCTGTATGCTATGCATGGCCTCCTTTATTGTTTTACTGTTTTAAAAGCTATGTTCCACTTTGAAATCACATTAAGAATATAAATTTCAACCTCAAAATTATGATTCCATACGACAGAGGCAGAATGTGTGCTTTGTAGCCCGAGATCCCTTTCATTTAATATTAAGCATTCATCCTCTCACATTTTTCTATTTTTGAAAACTATTTGAAATGAATAGACATACACCATAGGATTCTAGACCCTGTAGAATCCCAGGGCCTGTGGCAGACTGAAGCTAGCAGCCTCTTGTGCGGACACTGCCAGCAGAATATTTGAAGTCCATGCAGCTTAGGAAAAGGCTGATCTTCACAGAAAAGCCAGAATTTCTATAAAAAAAAAATTTAAGCCATTTTACCCCTAATCATAGACAAGCATTAAAGATCTTAAAACATGGCTATGATCAGGCAATTTTTTTGGTGTACTTTTTAAGTGAGGACCAGCGTCTGCACAATTTAGAATGAAGGACTGATATACATCCCAGATAGTCTCAATTTGAAAGCTATTAGCTATATGAGCTTCTGTGTTCCAGCCTGTCCCCTCCTTTAATATAGCTAAAATGAATTGAAAAGCACAGATATTATTTTGAATTGATGTGAAATGTGCCTTGTCCCAGCTGTCCTATGACATGGCTGAGATTGGCCATCATGCATTCAAGTTGATTTCTTCCCGTGAGTCTATACAGAATACAAGCCCTGACTCCTCTTCTCTTCTATAATCATCATTGCTTACTTCTACTCACACAGGGGGGAAAATATCATCAACAGGAGGCATTAAGGGAATAGAGACAATGAAAGACAGTATTTTTAATCATGCCATTAAACCAGTTGATATTTTTAATTCAAGTTTTACTTGTAAATTAACACTGTCTAGAGTTTTATGGGTCAGAGCAAATAGGATGCTTTTCCATTTGGTTGGCATGAGATAGAGAGTTCTAATATTATTTATCATCTAGCACCAAAGATTGATTTTCTGAACTGAAACTGAATTTCTAATTGCCAATAATAAATAGTATATTGTTGTGATGAAAAATAGACTTTATAAAGGAGGATCAAGAAATAAGTTTATTATACAAGTAGGCTGTTCTCTTTCTTGGGTGATTTCCAAATTTAGCTAAGTTACCAAGAATCTCCACTGAAAAGGTTTTGCAGTTGCTCAATTTGATGGATGATTAGGAATCCATAATTATCATCACTTGACCAGGAAAAAGGGTTGGGCCAGAAAGACTTAGAAGGAAGAACAACTGCATGAGAGTTTGGGGCTACGACTGGCAGAGTCCAATAACGCAAAACTTATGTATCTGTTGATGCCCTTGAATAAAAGTTAATAATTGTTGTTGTCATTCTGTAACAAAGGTCAGTATTGTCATATAAGAAATAATTATAGATTATTACAGGCGTACTTGTTTTATTGTACTTTGCTTTACTGTACTTCACAGATACTGTGTTGGGTTTTGGTTGTGTTTTTGTTCTTTTGTGGCAGCTCTGCATCAAGCAAGCTATTGGGGGGTGCCTGGGTGGCTCAGTGGGTTAAGCCACTGCTGTCAGCTCAGGTCATGATCTTAGGGTCCTGGGATCAAGCCCCACATCGGGCTCTCTCTGCTCAGCAGGGAGCCTGCTTCCCCCTCTCTCTGCCTGCCTCTCTGTGTACTTGTTATCTCTGTCAAGTAAATAAATAAAATCTTTAAAATAAATAAATAAATAAATGCCTATTGGCAACATTTTTCCAACAGCATTTGTTCACTTCATATCTCTGAGTCACATTTTGGTAATTTTTGCAAGATTTCCAAATTTTTCATTATTGTTATGTTTTTCTTTATTTTCCATTATTGTTATAATTATTGATCCATGATCAATGATTATGTCTTACTGAAAGCTCTGATGATGGAGAGCACTTTTTTAGCACTGAAATACCTTTTTTTTTTTTTTAAGATTTTATTTATTTATTTGTCAGGAGAGGAGACAGAGAGAAGGGGAGGGAGAGAGAGAGGGAGTAAGAGAGAAAGCACGCACAAAAAGGTGGAGTGGCAGGCAGAGGGAGAAGCAGTCTCCCTGCTGAGCTAGGAGCTGAATGTGGGACTAGGTCCCTGTACCCTGGGATTGTGACCTGAGCTGAAGGCAGACACTTAACTGACTGAGCCACCAAGGCATCCCTGAAGTACTTTTTAATTAAGTGGGTACATTGGGGTTTTGGGTTTTTTTTTTGTGTGTGTCATAATGCTAGTGTACACTTAATACATCACAGTGTAGAGCAAACATTACTTTTATATGCACTAGGAAACCAAAAAGTTCACTTTGCTCACCCTATTGTGATATTTGCTTTATTGTGGTGGTCTGGAACCAACAAACCATGGTATCTTTGAGGTACATCTGTATGTAGTGTTCAGGAATTGTGTTATCTGCTGAAGGTAGAAAACTCAGATATAGTCCTTGTCTTCAGGAGTTTAACAGGACAATTCACAGCAGTTCCTGGATCTCCACTGAAATATCTGTGACTCTCTATGGTCATGGTCTACAGCCCCAGCAAGGTCCATAGGGCTACCCAGCTCAGTCAGCTGCCTCACTCATTCTTCATAGCAACTATTTCAAACTCAGTCCCATCTTTCCAAAACATATTCCATAAACCCAATCCATCACTCCTAGGAAATAACCTTTCTACCCATTCAGCAGGGCAAATAGAAACTATTGACAGTCAACTCTTTCAGCTTGCTGACCTCCAACAGATATCTACCCTGAATTATTTCTCCTCTCTCTCCTGCTACCCATGTGTCACTCCACCAAAATTACTGCCAAAAGTGTGGCACATGGATAAGTTTCAGTCATTCTCTTATTTAACCTCAATATAAGTTGACACTAGAAAGAATTCATTGTTCTTAAAAAGTATTTCTCAACCCTGCCTTCTCCTTACCCTACCCCTTGGTTTGTTTGAACACTACTCTTTTCTCAAACTTTGGTCATTTCTTCCTTGGAAATTTGTCAGGTTATTTTCTTTTGTTTATTCCTTAAATACAAATGTTTAATGTGGTTCTATCTTTAAAATATATGAAAACATTATTATAAAGTCTGGTATAGCAAGACTGATAAAGATTTTGTTTGTTATGGCTAAAGAGATAAAAAGGAAAATCTCATTATCTTGTCTCATCTTATTCTTCACTGTATTTCAATTTCTTTTGTAGTCAAGCACAATATTCAATCAATGTCCATTGTGTACAAAGTATCATACTATGTAACAAAGAAAGTTATGCAGGCTTTCTGCCATGTCTACAGGATTAACTCTCTTATGTTCATTATGTCAGGCTCACATAAGCCTTGGCAATCATCACTACCATGTGGGAGTCCCTACATGCTTCATAACACATCAACTTTTGATTTAGTATAGTTTTGGAGCAGAATTTGTTCTCTCTCAGTGAACTTTTTAATAAACTTTTCTATGTCTTATGACATGAGTATACCTGTACCCATCAGGAGGTTCCTACTTCAAGAATTTGTGTGGACTCTGAAAACTATTGAACCCTAAGGTTTTCTATAAAAAACTGAAATACAACTTCAGTGCTTCATGCTGGAGTCATACTATAGGACAGTTGGTCCTGAGCTTGGACTCTTGTGGCACAGAAACTCTCATACCAGTTTTGATAAAAATGTTTCCATAATGGATTGTGAGGTGTCCTAGGATGTGTTTGTTCGTTCTTTCTTCTTTTCTTTTTAAATGTCACTCATCAAGGCAGGAATTTCTTTAATAAAACACATATACACACGGTCACCCGGCTAACTCAGTTGGTAGAACATGCAACTCTTAATCTCAGGGTAGTGAAATCAAGCCCCATTTTGGACATGGAGCCTACTTAAAAACAAAACAAAACAAAAATTTAAAATACTCACACACATAAACACACCTCATCTGTATTCAAATTTGAGGGCAAGGAAGTACAGAGTCTGAGTAATTTACTAACTATATGCTCAAGACAGGTGTGGCACCCACAAAGGTATGCTAAATTAGCTAGGTTTTACTCTTGTACTCTGGAAGTCTTTCAATAGAATTGTCAACAGACTTATTTATGTTGCTTTGTGACAGCAAAATATTGAACTATCAGTATTAGTGGAAAGAACATAAATTGAAGAGACCATGGAAATGATGGCTAGCTCCTTTGTAGAACTGATGTTCCTTTGAATTATTTTTTCCTAAGAAAAATAAAGGCAGGAGTTAGCTTTTGCTTTCCATGTTAAAGGATGAAACAATAAAAGAAAATTAAAAATAAATTTGGAATTTATCTTCCCCAATTCTTTAGAAATGGAATATTTACTTTCTTTTCATGGTCTAATTAATGGCACTAATTAATGAAAAAGATCTTACAATCACATGTAATGATGATGAAGAGAAAAGAAGACTCAAATAAAATCCCTCTATTCAATACTCTACCTTTTCAGAGCCAGTACCTATGTTTTATTCTCTTCATTAACTAGGACCAAATAGCAAAAGATGGAGCTGGGAAGTGGGCTACAATGGATAAGTCAAGATACTTGACTAGAGGTATAGACAGTAGAGAATATGTTTTCTTGCCTATAATGACACTGACAGAGAAACTACAGCAGACACCACCTTCATTTTTATCCTTCCTTTCAAATAAGCGTTTGCCTATCTACTTTCACAGGGCAGAGGGACCAAATAAAGAAAATGTAGGATGGTAGTGATGTCAGTTGGACAGAGTTTTGCCAGGGGTCTAGATATAAGCTTCATAAATTGTGCTTATTTGACCCCTTTTAAGATCTCTATTGTACAAGACTTGTCAGTATCCCTAATAACTACTAGGCTGACATTTAAAACTTATCATTTAAGAACTCTCTTCCTGGGGCGCCTGGGTGGCTCAGTGGGTTGGGCCGCTGCCTTCGGCTCAGGTCATGATCTCAGAGTCCTGGGATCGAGTCCCGCATCGGGCTCTCTGCTCAGCGGAGAGCCTGCTTCCCTCTCTCTCTCTGCCTGCCTCTCCATCTACTTGTGATTTCTCTCTGTCAAATAAATAAATAAAATCTTAAAAAAAAAAAAAAAAAAAAAAAAAAAAAAAAAAAAAAAAAAAAACTCTCTTCCTTCATTGCTGAATCATCACAGTGAGCAATAACAAAACATGGTATACATATAAGAAGGAAATACAATAAATATGATGTTTAGAGGGAAGCTTTTATATAATAAGCAATTTTAATTGATCACCTGAATTAGAGATACAGACATTTAAAAAAAGGAATATGAGAACTCTTTTAGGAGCTACAGATTTATGTAACTTTTTTATGTTAAAAAATATGTTAAGTATATGTACATATATGAATATTTATAGATAGCCTTTCTAGAGTTAAAACATATAAGTGAAATGAAAAATTCACTAGAGAGGTTGAATAACAGACTCAAGCCAGCAGAAAAAAGAATCAGTGAACTTGAAGATAGGTCTGTTGAAATTCTGCCATTTGAGGAACAAAGAAGAATTTTTAAAAAATGAATTGAGTCAAAGAGACCTATGGGATATCATAAAGCATAAAAATAAACACAATTCACTTCCCAGAAAAGGAGAGATAAAGAAAATGGATAAATAGAATATTTGGAAAAAATAATGTCTGAAAACTTCCCAGATTTGATAGCATAGATAATAATTATATATCTGTCTTCTTGGACACAAAATATATAAAGAGATAACATGTGACAATAAGAGCTTAAAAGTGGGGGGAGAACATAGAGTAGCAAAATATTTTTATACTACTGAAATTAAATTAGTATTCATCTGAACTAGATTATTGCAAATTAAAATGTTTATTAAAATCACTAGTGCAACAAAAAGGAAATAACCAACAGTACATATTAAAAAATATTACAAAAGAATTAAAATGGTACAATAAAATAAGTTGAAAATAAAAGGATTTTTGGAAAAAGATATTCCATGAAAACTATAATCAAAAGAAAGCTGAAGTGTCTATATAAATAAAAGACAAAATAGATGTTAAGACCAAAAATTGTAATAGTGACAAGGAGGTAATTATATAATGATATAAGGGTCAATCTATGAAGAAGATATAATTATAAATATATATGTACCTAATACCAAAACTCCAAAATACACAAAGCAAAAACTGACAGATTTGAATGGAAAATAGGTTGATAATAACAGTGGGAGATGTCAACATCCTACTTTCAAAAAAAAAAAAAATTAGAACTTGGCAGAAGATCAATAAGCCAATAAAGGTCTTGAACAGTACTAAGACAAATAGACCTAACAGTGTAAACCAAATAGATCTAACTGTATGGACATGTAGACATCTATAGAACATTCTTTTCAAAAAGACCAGAATTCACATTCTTCTCAATAGCACATGAGCATTCTCCAGAAATGACAATGTATTAGGTAAAAAAACAAATTTCAATAAATGTGATATGATTGAAACTATAAAAATATATTCCATAATCCTGATGAAATGAAACTAAAAATCATAACAGAATGAAAAATGAAGAATTCACAAATATGTGAAAATTAAATAACATGCTCCTAAATAACAAATGAGTCAAAGAAATCACAAGTGAAATTAGAAAATAGTTGAGAAAATACCAAAAATACCAAGACTTATGAGATGCAAAACTTATAAATGCAGTCTTTAAAGAAAAATAAGTAGCTATGCTTACTTTAATAAAAGAGAAAGATTGCAAATCAATCTTCCATCTTAGGAAACTAGAAAAAGTGGAGAAAACTAAACCCAAAGCAAGGAGAAGGAAGGAAAATAAAGATTGGAAATAACTGAAATAAGAAATTAAAGAATAGAAAAACCCATGAAAATAAATAGACAGACTTATGAATATACTTACAAAGAACAAAGAGAGAAGACTACTAAAATCAGAAATGACAGTGGTGACATTACTTCTCACTTTACAGAAATAAAAATGGTTATAAGAAACTACTATGAATAATTGTATTTCAACAAATCAGGTAACCTGGATGAAATGCACAAATTCTTAGAAACACACAACCTTTCAAAATTGATTTAAGGAGAAATCAAGAAGAAATAGAAAATCTGGATAGAACTATTATAAACAAAAAGATAAAGTTAGTAATCAATAACCTACTAACCAAAAAATTAAAAAGAAAAACAAAATAACCCATAGCCGGATAACTTCACCAGTGTATTATAACCAAAATTTAAAAGAATTGACATCAATCCTTTTCAAACTCCTCCAAAAAGCTGAAGCGAAAAATATTTCTTAACTCACTCTATGGGGCCAGTGTTATCCTGATTCTAAAGTGAAAGATATCACAAAAAAACTAAAAATCAATATTTTTATGAATATAGATAAAATACTAGCAAGTTGAATTCAGCAGTATGTAAAAAGGATGATGCTAACATTACCAAGTGGGATGTATCCCAGGAATGCAAAATTTGTTGAATACACTAAAATTAATAAATATTATATGCCATATTAAAAGAATTAATACACATACACACATACACACACACACACACACACACACAATCATCTCCATAGACACAGAGAAAACATTTGACAAAACCCAGCACTCATTTAGAATAAGGAATGCAAAGAAACATCCTCAACCTGATAGAATGCACCTATGAAACGCCCACAGCTAACATCATACTTAATGGTAAAGGACTGTAAACTTTCCCTTTAAGGTGAGGACCCAGAAAAGCACTATCTATTTTCTTCACTTCTTTCGACACCATACAGAACTTCTGTCTAGGGCATTTAGGTTAGAGAAAGAAATAAAATCACCCAGGCTAGAAAGAAAGAACTAAAACTACCTACTTGCAGATGGCATAACCTCATATATAAAAAACACTAAGATGGATTAGTATCCAAAATAAATAAAAAATTTATATAATTCAACCCCAATGTATCCCACATAATCCAATTAAAAAGGAGCAGAAGACATGAATAGGCATTTTCCAAAGAAGATATACCAATAGACACATGAAAAGATACTCAACTTTACATATCATCAGGGAAGTGAAAATCAAAACCACAGTGAGATATCACTTCATTTGTTGTAATGGCTAAAATAAAAAACATAAGAAATAAGTATTGGCAGGGCACCTGGGTGGCTTAATTGTATCTGTCTTCAGCTCAGGTCATCATCCTGGGGTTCTGAGATTAAGCCCTATGTCCAGCTCCTTGCTCAGCGGGGGACCTGCTTCTCCCTCTCCCTCTGCCTTCCACTCACCCTTCTTGTGTTCTCTCTCTCACTCCCTCTCTGTGTCATATAAATAAATAAAACCTTTTTAAAAAGAGAGAGAGGAAGAAAAGAAAGAGAGGAAAGATAGAAACAAATGTTGGGGAGGCTGTGGAGAAAAAGGAACCCTTGTGAACTATTGGTGGGAATGCAAACTGGTACAGTCACTGAGGAAGACAGCATTGAGAGTCCTCAAAAATTAAAAATAGGACTACTATATGATCCAGTAATTCCACTACTGGGTATTAATCTAAAGATACAAAACGCTTATTTGAGAAGCTATATGCACCTCTATGTTCATTGCAGCATTACTTAACATAGTCAAAATATGGAAGCAACCCAAGTGCACATCTACAGATAAATAGGTAAAGAATATGTGGATATATGCACAATGGAATATTACTCAGCTCTTAAAAAAAAAAGAATGAAATCTTGCCATGTACAACAACATGGATAGATCTAGAGGGTGTAAAGCTAAGAGATGTAATTCTGTCAGAGAAAGACAAATACCATATGATTTCACTCCTATGTAGAATTTAAGAAACAAGATGAAAGATCAAAGGAAAAAGAGACAAGCAAAAAACCATAATACTCTTAAATATAGAAAATAAACTGATGGGTACCAGAGGGGAAATGGGTAGAAGGATGTGTAAATTGGGGGAAGGGAATTAATAGTACACTAATTGTTGAATTACTATATTAAATACCTGAAACTAATATAACTCCATAATTTAGTTATACTGGAATTAAAAGATAAAACATTTTAAAAATTAAAAACACTGAAGAATACACACACACACACTCAGAGCTGGCAAATAAGTTCAGCAACTTTACAAGTTACAAAATGTGTACACAAAATTTTGACTGTATTTCTATATATTAGCCATCAACAACTTGAAAGTGAAATTAAGAAAATAATTCTATCTTTAATAGTATCAAAGGCAAAATATACTTAGAAGAAAAATTTGACCAAAGAAGGGTAAGACTGGTATGCTGAAAACTATAAAACATTTTTAAATGAGAAGATTTAAATAAATGGAAAGCTATCCCTTGTTAGTGGGTTAAAATATTTAATATCATTAAGATGGCAATATTCCCCAAATTGATGTAGAGATTCAGTGTAATCCCTATCAAAATTCCAGGTTGATATTTTGCAGAAAAGGACAAACTGACTCTAAAATTTATAATGAAATGAGAGGGAGTTCAGATAGCAAAAACAATCTTGAATAATAAATTCAGAGGATTCACATTCTTCTATTTTAAAACTTACTACAAATCTGTAGTAATTAATACAACATGGTACTGGCATAAGGCTAAATATACAGATCAAGGGAATAATATTGAGAGTTGAAAAATAAACCCATTCATCTATGGTCAATCAATTTTTTGTGGTCAATCAATTTTTGACAGAGGTACCAAGAGCATTCAGTGGAAAAGTAGAATATTTTCAACAAATAGTTTCGGGAAAAGTGGATATTCACATTTAAAAAAATGAATTTAAACTTCTCACACAATGTATACAAATGAACTCAGAAATGATCACAAACATAAATGTAAGAGCCAATATGATAAAAACCTTAGAAGGACTCATAGATATAAATCCATATGACCTTGGATTTATCCAGTGCTTCTTAGATATAATCCCAAAAGCAAAAGCAACAAATAAAAAATAAATTGAACTTTTTATGTAGACATATATATAGACATAAAAAAATATTTTACTTTAGAAGATCAATTAAAAAAAAGGCAACCAAAGAATTGATGAAAATACTTGCAAATCATATCTCTGATAAGGATCTAGTTATCTAGAATATAAAAATAATTCTTATAACAAAAAGAGAAATACAAAACTGCCAAAAGACTTGAATAGACCATTATCCTAATGAAGTTATACAAATAGCAAAAAAAACACATAAGATGCCCATCATTATTCATCATTTGGGACATGCAAATCAAAACCACAGCAATATGCCACTTCATACCAATTGGATGTCTGTTAAAAAAAAAAAAAAGAGAGAGAGAGAGATCAAAAATAACAAATGTTGGTGTGGATGTGGAGAAACTGTAACCATACACATTGCTGGTAGAAATATAAAATGATGCAGCTGTGGAAAACAGCTTTGGCAATTCTTCAAAGAGCTAAATATAGAGTGTTACCATACATCACAGCTATTCCACTTGTACATCTGCACCTAAGATAATTTAAAACATGTTCACGTAAAAGCTCGTAGACAAATGTTCATAGCAAGATTATTCATAATATCCAAAAAGTAGAAACAATCCAAAGGTCCACCAAATGATGAATGGATAAACAAATGTGGTATATCCTTACAGTGGAATATTATTTGGCAATAAAAAGGAAAGATGCCTGCTTCATGCCACAAAATGGAAGAAACTTAAAAATATTATATACCAGTGAAAGGAGCCAGTCTCAAAAGACTAATGATGGTATGATTCTACTTAAATAAAATTTCCAGAATAAGCAAATCTATAAAAACAAAAAGTAGATTAATGTTTGCTCAGGGGTAAGAGAAACTATAGTTAGTTAGGAGTTACTGTTAACAGATTAGTACATGTGTTAGGGGTAGTTGTAATAAGATAGTGGTGATGGTTGTACAACATGGAAAATATACTAAACACCATTCATTTGCACACTTTACACAGTGAATTCAACATTGTATAATTTTTATCTCAAAAAGATTGAAAAAGAAAAAATAAATAAAAGGAAAAATCATGGCACCTCCTTGAACCTGGATTGTCAAGTGACCATGGAAAGCAAAACTTTCCTGCCAACCACACGGAACATAAGGGAGAAATGAGTTTTGTTGTTCTGAGCCACTGAAATTTGGGATTGGTTGTTAACACAGCATAAACTAGTCTATTTTACTGATACAGCCAATAAATAGGGAATCCCTGTATTCACCTACAAATTAAGTTGGAAAATCCATGCACTTTCAAAATCCGCAAAATTCAATCATCCTACATTTATCAGATTACATTTTTCTGTAGCAAGACTATCTTGATTTAATATAAATCTCTATGTCACTGAACATATATAACTATTTGAAAGTGCTGTGGAAGGTAGTAATGACCTTAAAAGCTGAAAATACACAGCAATTGTCTAGAAAATAAATCTTGTCTGCAAATATTTGTTAAATATTTTCAGATGTTTAGCTTTTTTCTGTGATTTTACTTTTATCATTATCTTATCAGAAATGGAAATATAAATAAATAAATAAAATCTTAAAAAGAAGTTTATATGTTGATAGACAAGGACTCTATGCCTAAAGAAATTATAACGCAGAAAATCAAAATTATGTCCCAGAACTTTAACATGTTGAAATGTTCCTGCCAGTGTCACAACTTTCATTCCCAACAAATAGTAAAATTTTTTATACTTTACTATCCTAAAAAATTATTGTCATCATTCACTGGGCAAATCAGTTGTAATGGCATAAATGTTTAAATAAAACAACCTGCTTCACTCTTTTGCCCAAAACACTCCACTGTGGTTAGAGTAATAGTCACAAAATTTACGGCAGTCTATCCAAACCTACATGATCTGGTCTGTACATGCAATCCTACCTTTTTCCAAAACCATCAGATTGTCCAAGCCTTAGGGGCCTCCTCTTGTCTAGTAAATTCTTACTTCTACTCCCAATTTCACATCGCTAGCTCCTTCTTGCCATATGGTCTCAGGTCAAATATCACGTCTAGACAAAGAGGACTTTCTCTAAGTATCCTACTAAAAATATTCCCATCATTCCCAGTAATAGTATCCTGTTTTATCTCCTTAGTTGGACTTACATAAATTTCTTGGTTTATTTATGTGTTTACTTGTTCATTGCCCGTATGACATCCCACAGAATGGGAACTCAATGAGAGTAGACAACATCTAATCAGTGCTTCAAAGAGCTCTGACTTGTGGAATGAGTGAAGTAAGTGAATAATGCCTTGGATATCTCTGACATGCCACACCCCAAACAATGTTGGATGCTCCCTATCCCTATACCCAATGAACATCCTCAACTTTAATTTTCCCCAAGTCTTTCAATAATTCCTTTGTCAAACAGCTAATCTCAGACATTCTCAGAACAAAAGCACTTCTGCAATCAGAGTCACTTCTAAAAATGTATTAATAACCATTCGTTTGCACTATTCATTGTTGTGCAAATGTCAACAGAAGTCTGGTTTGTACACCTAGGGTGTTGCATGAAGTGTGCTTGCTTTTCTCGACCCCAGTGAGCATTCTCCACATTCATCTAAGGGCAGAATTTGGCCATGTGTGGTTAGCTGATTACAATAAACATATGGGGAAAATGGCTGAGAATGCTCAAATACTGAAACCATATGTTACTGCATGGGAAACTATGCCTTATTAAAAAACAAAACAAAAACTGAGACTCTAGCTAGAAACATACAGCTCCGAGCTTTTGCTTTCTGAGTTTAACTACTACTCAATTTATTCAACCGAAGACTCTTTTACAATGAACCCAACCTTTCTATCTCATATCAGCTTAATATTTTAACTCAGTTGAAATATTTTTTGACTACAGAAGATTACAAAAATCACACAGCTTGCAAAATAGAAAAACTCCTCAGTGAGTAAAAGTATCCTGAATCCTATAAAATTTTTAAAATTCTATTTTAAATGCCATGAAGACTTCATAGCTGTTCTATATTCTGCTTATAAAAATGGAGCTTTAACTCCTTTTCCCAATTAACATCATCACACCATCTTCATAGAGCAATGAAGCAGATGAGAAACTTCAATGGCACACTTACAAGATATTATTCTTATTATTAAAGACCGAGAAAATTCAGAGAATAGAGCTACCACGAGAAGTGATACTGAATGTGACTAGAGGGTATCAGAACTGTCTCATACACATTTTCTTCTAAATTTCAGATGAACCCCACTTACTTCTCTCATCAAATCTAAGGTGCATCACTTGTAAGATACACCACTACTAAGAAATAAAAATGCCGCCAATTTAACAATGACCTAATACTCTCTAATCATATAAAATGTAATATACACCTCGATTTCAAAGAGTTTAAAATGCAAAAACATATACATGTTCAAATCAGAGAGGTATGCTAATTATACCAACTTGAATTTTAATGTCATGTCCTACCATTAAGCACCAAATCCAAGGCACAGTAAAAAATGTGCTTTTGGAGGACTCACACTTCCTTTCCCATTTTGGTGCCTGTTCCCCCTAGTTAAGAAGCTCAGTGCTCCTTCTTCCCCCTTCCCAAACACACATACACACCTACACACACACACACACACACACACACGCACACACACACACAGCCCTGTTAGCAGCGAGCCCTTTCTGAGCCTTGCTTTCCAGAGAAAGCCAGTACTCCATACTTTCTCTTCCAACTCCCTCCCTCCTTCTTGTAACTACTGGATATTTATCTCATAGATTATTTTGAGCTAGGAACTTTGATAGTCAAAGATAAGTACATGATACCATTTAAATAATATTTGCATTTTAATGGAAGACTCCTAGATTTACAAATTTTAGGCCAAATAAGCCAGCTACTTATAGTAGATTGTGAAGTATAATGCAGATTACATTTTGAGATGTAAAGACAATTAATCCATGTAAATTTTATTCTCATTTTGATTCACATGTAGAGGAGGCAATATACTGTGGTAGAGCACGATCTTTGGGATTCACTAAGACATTGTTTTAATACCTCTTATGTAATCTGGAAGTTGCTTAATATTTCTTACTCCCATTTCCTCATTGATGAAGTAAAAATAATGATAAACATATTCATAAATTTCATGAAAATTCAAAATAAATTGTATAAGAAAATTTCTAGCATATAGTTGTATTCCAACAATATGATATAATATGGAGCTATATAATTATGTTATATAATAGAAACAGATTATATATAATACCTTACTTTTGACACCTCAATTAAATTATCAAATCGAGTCTAAGCAACATTAAGTACTCAAGCTCTACTAACTCTGAAAAAGTATCAGCCATTCTTGACAACTTTCTTTCTAACTCTGTATGTGTTGTTTAGATATTCTTGTGTACATATTAAAAATCACTTACCTAAAGGTTGAGGCAGTTAAGTAACTGCTATTTCACACCATGGTGATTATTTGAAATTCTCTTATTTACACATGACTGAAGTGAATATTGTATGTCACCATTATAGTTTCAAAGATTTGGTCATGGTGTCTAAGAAATTAAAAGCTGTGTTGCTTTAGGAATAGTACACTCCTACAATAAAGTTGACACACCTTTTGTGTTGATAGATTTATATATTTCTCTGATTATTCTTGTCTTTTCTAAATTGCTATTTTCCCTTTCCTCCTTATTATCTCTATCCTGTCTTTAGTTATGAATATCTGTTGAATTTATAGTCTGATTAGGACAAGGGAAAACTTGGGAGTTTGCAGATAGATAATGAAAAGGTAAGAAGATGGTTCTAATTAGATATTCATTTATATCTAACCTTATTTTATGTAAATGGCTAAGAAATAAAATGTATGTATTGACTAAAAGATTAATTATGTTCATATCCATGCTTACCTGTGTCATTGTTGATTCTTTATGAAGTCCTATATATAAATTCCTTTTCAGTATATTTAAATTCTCTCAAATTCAAAAATTTGTAAGCAAGTACAAATTCTAAACATTTTTAAAGGAACTGAGTGTCAATTCAAGAAAAATTCTATTGCATGGCAATCCTGCTACCCACGGAGCAGGTTGTAAAGAGAGGGCTCACTAGAAATGAGGGAGGTTAGTTTTGCCCAGAGATCATAGTCAGAGTTCTCCCCACAGAGCTGGCTGCTTAATCACCTCTTTGGAGTTGGGCTGAACCAGAAGAAAGCATAAAACACAGGTTTAGAGCAGGACTTGATGGCTATATCTGGCATAAATGAAGATGATATGAAGTTGAGTATGATTAAAGGCACCAAAAAATGTGAGCATGAACATAAATGTGTATGTAGCCACAATTTCCCCATCCCACTTTCCTAAGTACTTTAAGCCCCAAACTGGTAAGAGTAAGCTGACTAATTAAAAAAAAAAAAAAAAAAGAAAGAAGAAAGAAAAAAAGAAAACACTTGGTATGTATTTATGTATGCTCCTAAAGCTTTTCAGTTTCCTTTTCATCTAAAACAGTATTTGTTCAATTATCAGATATATAAAAAAATTTTTTGGAAAGAAATATATGTCAGAACTCATTCTGCTGAGTAAGATAAAAATCTTTTGGGGAGGACATGACATATCAATTGTTAAGTTACACTGTAACATGTTAAAATGTATACATCTTTAGTACATTAAAATGAATACACACAACAAACAAATAGTGATATAATACTGGACTTGGAAGAGTGAGAAACCAGACAGGTTATATAAACTGGGGAGGCATATACCTGTATTGCAGTTCAAAGACATAGGCTATAAATAGCTTCCATAGGCAAGAGACTATAAAAAGAGCAAAAGAGAGTTGATAACAGAATGTTGAGGATTATTTGCATTTGAGGACAAAAACAGAGAGAAAAAGATAAATGAATTATTCAGAGAAGAATCAAGGTTATAACGGGGGAAGAGGGAAAAAAGGGCTTTGTTGAGTAGTACTGGAGAACCCAAAGCAAGGAAAAAATATATATAAATGTGTGCGTGTCCGTGTGTGTATGTGTGTGTGTGTGTGTGTGTGTGTGTGTATGAATGTTTATTTGTTTATTTGTGGCCAGTGGTCTCAGATGGACCTGAGAAGTCCAGGAGAAAGAACATCAGAAAAATAGAAAAGTGTACAGGACTGCTGACCCTGGAGAATTCAATTTCAATTCAGTGGCTGAAGTGAGATAATAAGGAAGTAGAGAAATGAAGGAAAGGAGGTATAGGATGGAACAAGACTGGAGAGTAAAGTACGATCATTTTGAAAATAGAAAATCCTGGAGAATTGGATAGGCAGTGGCGAATGTGCCAACAGACAGGGAGGACTTCAACATTTTAAAAGGAAGAAGGTAATTGATGGAAGAGAGAGGGCAAAATTATGGACTTGACAGTCAGTTTAAATGTTAATGGAGAGTTCTCAAGTGCGTGGGAACAGCTGCTGACAGGAACTCAGGATACGTCAGTTTTAACTATCACCCCTAGGCAGATGAGTCCCAAATACTGTCTCTCGACTTAACCTTTCCCCTGAACTCCAGTTGGGTGGGTGGGCTTGTCACTCAGGGATACAAGTGCAGCAACCATGCTCCCATCCACCTCATCCTGCTATTATCAGTCTACAGACACATATCAATTTCTGTCTGTCAATTTGTCTCTGTTAGCTTCGCCACACCCTTCCTTCTCTTTTTCCACTTGCCTTCTAAAAATACATTGCTTGATACATGGACAGGATCACTACATGTGATTTGAAATCTAGAACCTAGAAAAGGAAAAGGTTTGAATGAATGAATAGATTTATCAATGGAGGGATGGATGAATGAATGGTGATTGAATTTACTGATCACTTATTATCTGCCAAATATTATTCTAGTCCTCTTATGCACCAAAGTGACAAGAGGCAAATTTTCTGCCTCTGCTTCATTGTTAGCGATAGACAAAACAAATGTTTTACATGCCCACTTGTGAAAAATGCTAAGAAGATAGGGAAACCTGCAGGAGAGAAATGAGAATGGCACACGGCAAGAGCAGTTGTTGACTGGTGGACCAGGAAACGCTACTATGCAGATCTGGCATTTGATCAGGAAGGTGAATGAAATGACAAAACAAACCAGGCAGGTGTTTGGAAGAAAAGTTTTCTGGATACGGGGAAGAGCAAAACTCAAAGGCACTATGACTAGAATAGTCTTAATTGTTTCAAAGTGGTGAAAAGGCCTCAGTAGTTAGAGCAGAAAGAATGAGGAGGAAGGTTAGAGAAGAGAGTGAGAGCCCACATCATAGAGCACGTTTGGATGGAGGGTTGCTAGATTTAGCAAATGAAGATACAGAATGTTCAGTTAAGCTTGAATTTTAGATAAACAACTAATGGTTCTAAAATATGTATGTTCCAAATATTTTAGAGGATATATTTTATATATGTGTGTGTGTGTGTGTGTGTGTGTGTGATTCATTTGAAATTCATGTTGAACTGGGTGTCCTGTATTTTATCTGTAAAAACCATACAATGATGACATCTTTGGATTTTACTCTGAGTGAGAAGGAAAGATACTGAGATGTTTTCAACAAATAAGTAGAATAATTTGTTGTATGGAAATGAAATCATAGGGATAAACACATGGAGACTGGTGGGGGCTGCTGTAGTCAATGCAACAGAGGATGGTGTCGTGCTAGTGTGGGAATATGGAGGGAGATCAGTGGTGGCAGAGGTGACAGATTAGGTTTGCGATGGAAGAGAAAGGAGTCAAAAATGCCAAGGTTTCTTGCTTGAGGAACTGGTGAAACAGAGCTGATATGTCCAGAAATGAGAAAGAAAGGAGAAAATTTAAGGCTGAAGATCAAAATTAGGGTCATTTTTAACAACATTTTTGAGATATAGGTCCCATACCATAAATTTCACCCATAAGTGTTTATAATTTAATGATTTTTAGTAAACTTAGAGTTGTGCAACCATCAATCTGAGTCAATGGGACCTGGGTTATAAATGTCCCCATCATCTGTCCTTTGGTGAGATAATTCTGAGTTTCAGAATAACAGAAAAAGCTGACTGGTGTTGAGTCAACAGAAAATCAAAGCAAAGCAAAGGGCGGAAATTGAGATGTATAGAAGATCTATTTCTAAGAGTGTTGCTGCGAGGCAGAGCAGAGAAGTGCGGTGGTGGTAAGTAGACAGAGATAAGCAGTGAGAGAGCTTATTCCTCCTCAAGGGAGGAATTTGTTTTAAAGATGGAGAGTATTACATTGTGTTTGTCTGGTGGAAACATTGAGGATACAGGAGACAGAGGGAGAATCGCAGGAGTGACGTCTTTGAGGAAATGAGGAGAGATTTGATTAGGGACAAGTACAGGGTTTTACCTTAGAAGCAAAGACTTTGTAACAATTTAACAGGGGAATACAGAGATTCTGACAGGAGCACATTGGCACATTTAATAGTGTGGATATAAGATCGATCTCTGGTTTGAAGAATAAATTCAGTCCTGAATATCTACAAAGCAGACAGCCCATCTTCTACTTGAACCCACAAACAACACTGAATATTTATATTTCAGAACAACCCATTCCATTTCAGACAGTCCTAGAGTATCATCATTTATTCCCATGATACAGAGTCAATCAGTATAGAGTAGAACCTGGGTATGGGTCCTGGTTATGGGTAGAAAAGACATACTTACTGCAAAATAAGCAGTAGCCAAAAGTACGCATACAGTGAAAAAGATCGTTTTGACAGTCAAAAGTGTTAACAGACAAATAAAGTCACCAAAAAAAAGGCGGGGGGGGGGGGGGTAATGCCTGGGTGGCCCAGTAGGTTAAGCATCTGCCTTCTGCTCAGGTTCTGGGATCAATCCCTGTATCAGGCTCTATCTCAGTAGGGAACCTACTTCTCCCTCTGCCTGCTGCTCCCCCTGCTTGTACTCTTTCTGTCTCTTTCCATGACAAATAAATAAATAAAATCCTTTAAAAAATACAATATAGAACACCTGGGTGGCTCAGTCGGTTAAGCGACTGCCTTCAGCTCAGGTCATGATCCCGGGGTCCTGGGATCGAGTCCCGCATCGGGCTCCCAACTCCACGGGGAGTCTGTTTCTCCTCCTCACCTTCTCCTGGCTCATGCTCTCTCACTGTCACTCTCTCAAATAAATAAATAAATAAATAATTTTTTAAAGACCACAATATAATTTCTCTAGCGTAGTTATATCAGTAGTATTTTATCCTGTATCTGAAATTCTCATATTTTTTATTGGTTTGGAGTTGAATGCTGTCATAAAGGTCTTAATATATAGTCTTATTAAAAAAGAATCTAAAGCAAAACCACAGAGAAGATAAAGCATTGCAACAAAGATTGGAGGACTGGTTATTTTAGGTTTTGCTTTGTTTTCCCTGCCAATATCAGCCTGTACATACTCCTGTCAACTCTAAAGACAATACTGATGTATGTTAACATTTAATGAGTACCTGCTGTGGTCAGACACTCGTAGATGCTAGAGATAAAAATGAGTTAGACCATCTCTATCTCCATAAAGTACACAAACAATTGCAGCAGAGCATTATTTAAAAACTAAGGAAAAGGAGGTGACACCAACAGAGTACATAATGACTTTATCTAGGAGAAGACAGTTAGGTCATGATGGAAGAGGAATCCTATGAAAAGGGCTTTAAAAATGAAGACATAGACTAAGAAGGAACATTTCAGACACGGAGCCAAAGTCACTTTACTTCTTTTGGACTTAGTTATCTCTCTGAATACAGAAAGCTTTTCAAACTCTCTTCAAGGAGTCTCTCATAAGCCACAGTAGCTAAAGAGAACTCAAAGAAACAGAAATCAGGAGGAGCAATGAGGGCCTTTGTCTTCTCCCTTCTACTTCAAACAGAGATATCTTTAGAAATGTAAAAGGAATGCCATTAATTTAAAAAACATATTTATGAAAAAAATCACTGGGTTCTGTGATCTATAAGGTTTTAGACCTAACATCCCATGGAAAAATCTGTGAGTGCTTCTGTATTCATTGGTACTATTTTTCCATCTCCAGAAAAGAAATCATGATCTGGGGACCAAAACACTGCTGCTAATTTTGAGGGGGAACAGGAAGAAAAAGAAGTGTTGGGCCTTGGGGTGGGGGAGGACAAAGAAAGGTGGTGGATGTAGAAAAGCAAAGGCAGAAAATGAACTAGAAATAAACTATAAACTTTGCTTAAGACTAGATTTTGTCTCTGGAAAATCAATTTGAATGTTAAAATAAAAAATGATAAAGTTATAATTATAAAATGTATACATGTATATGCAAACATATTCATATATTTATATGCATATTTTATGCGGGCACTAATGATTTATAAAATGCTAATAGGAGAGAATGTGTAATATATAAATTCGTGACCCATGCCCTCTAAAAGTAGTCCAGAACAAGATAAGAAAATAATTGCCTGATATAGTTTATAAAACACACAAAGAAACATGAGGATAGGGTATTTCTAGAATTCATTTTTTCCATCGCTGAATCCAACTTCAAAATGCAAACTGGTTAAATGAACACCTCACATCCCCTCACGCAAAGAATTTGGCTCATTCGAAGCTGGTTTTTCAGTGGTCATAAATTCTCGTTTGGACAAGTTAGAATTTTATCTAAAGCAATTTTTGAAACTGCAGATATTTCCAACAAAGCAACGTTATAAAAACATTGTAATTTCTTTAAAAATATATAGGTAAACTACTTTTTAGATAAGCTTGGGGGTACAATGTAGATTTTCACATTAAGTACATGTCTTTGTGCTCTCTGGTCTCCTCACTCAGTTCCTCTCTCTCTCTTTTTTTTTTTTTTTTCATTTCAGAGACCGCACAATCTATTTGACACTGAAGATTCAAGAAAACACAGGTGAGAAACTTGACACTTAGGATCTCCAGTTTTCCTAAAGGTTTTGCTTAAGAAATGTCTTAATATTTCACAGTATGTCAACATTCTTATGTCATTCTATCATGTAGAGTTAGTTATATGCCTTTCTTTTATATGGCTTGTCTCATAAGTTTACCAATTACTATGTTAACTTATTTGAAGATTTTGGTCTGCAGACCTTGTGTCATGAGATCATAAATTAAAAATGCCTTTTTTAATGAAGAAATTTCACTGTATAAATTTATTTTGTGTACTTTATACCATTTTTCATGACGATGTAATAAAATAACTATTGCTTACAAAAATATTCCGGTAGATTTTTATAATAAATATTAACTAACCTTGTTTTATCCCATATGTGAAAAATAAGTATATATCTTTGGAACTGGAATCAAAAGTAAAATTTTTTTATGTATTTTTAAAAGCCATTTACCCAATATTGTCCACTGTGTCTAAATCCAACTGAAACTACTGTATTTTGCAGCTAGACTAACTTTGTGACTTTGAAATGTGTTCTTCACATTGCTTTTTATATGACATCAATTTCACTGTGCACCAGAGGTGACTGAGAAACATATTTTGTTGGTTAAAAATATTGCAGTAAGCGACTGTCCTCCCCACAATTTTCAAATAAGAATCAATCAAGTCTTGTGTGGTAATGTGCAAATTTTCAGTCAATTTTAACTGGTTGGCTCTTCTGAAGGTTAAGGTAGTTTAATGGTTGAAAGCACATTGCAGTGAAGCTGGCTGCGGAAGTCAAAGGGTAGAGGATTAGGATTTCATTTCCTTTTAGCTGCCGCCATGTCTGTTTTCTGTCCAGGCTGCCTCTTGCTGCCGTTTAACCCATGCTTTTAAAGACAAGAGGGGTTGAGAACTTGAGGGCCTCTGGCTTCATTTTAACAAGGCGTCACTAGCACTTTGGTACATAATTTGTCATAAATGTCAGAGGTCACTGAATGCTCGAAACCTACAGCCGGGAGATGGTCATTATGACAGCAGTTATGTTTCAAAGGCAAAGGATGTTTTGTGGTATTTCCTTTAGTGTGTTAGTGTTACACCTCAGAGTATATCTGAGAAGATTCGATGTTAAAACAAAACATCCTTGTGGTTGACTGTTTCGGCAGCAATAACGAAAGATGGACCAGTTTTCAAAATATATTTTATTTAGTTATCCTGACCTAAAATTTACGCTTAATTTTTTTGCCTCCTCATGTTCAAACACTTGTGGATTTCCCAGTTCTCACTTATGAGAATTAGTAAAAACAAAATTAAGTAAAAAAGCAAATTATTCAAATGTGTTAATGTGAATTTCTATATCCAGTCAGATTATGAAATCGTAGAAAATAAGATCTGTAGATGAATTTCTATACCACGGCTAAATATTATCTATTAGCAGCATCAGATAAACAAATTGAAAATATTAGACTTCAACTGTACTTCTAAATTGGTTATTTTTTAACTTTTATTTAAAAAATTTTTTTTGAAACTGAGACTATGAGGAGGGCCGGGGGGGGAAGAGGGAGAGAGAAAGAGAGAAACCCAAGAAGATCCACACTCAACACAGAGCCTGACTGGGGGCTTGATTTCATGACCTTGAGATCATGTCCTGAGTTGAAATCAAGAGTCAGATTCGAAACACCCTGAGCACCCAGGCACCCCTAAATCTGTTAGTTTAAATGTTAATAATTTGCTTATCATTTTGCTCTGCTCTTTAACTAATGACATTTCATACCAAACAACTTTAATAGTTCCTGAGAGCCAAAACTGAAAACAAGTCTCAAATCCTACTGTATTTTCATTAGACACTCCCAGCAAAAACAATGAAGTGTTTGTGTTAAACAGAGAGGTCCACCATTTCACAATACCTTGTTGTTCTTTTTTTTTTTTTTTTTTTAAGATTTTATTTATTTGTTTGAGAGAGACAGTGAGAGAGAGCATAAGCGAGGAGAAGGTCAGAGGGAGACACAGACTCCCTGTGGAGCTGAGACTCGGATGCAGGACTCGATCCCGGGATTTCAGGATCATGACCTGAGCGGAAGGCAGTTGCTTAACCAACTGAGCCACCCAGGCGCCCTAGCTTGTTCTTAAAACCATGAATTTAGCTACCAGAAGTCTTGGACATAGACTAGTCAGATACATATTTCTACTAAACTTCACGATCATGAAGATAGAAGTCGGGTGAAAATTTTAATAAAAGAGAGAGAAAGTGTACTATTGAATGCCCAAGTATGTGGAGGATATGAACGGTGATCTCCTAATACAGGCAATAAATGATACAGACCTGGGAGAAGATGCTGACAGAGCTGTGTGGCCTACATCTATCCACATATCTGAGAACATCAACTCCATTAAAACTTGAACTTCCTGGGGGCACCCTGGGTGGCTCAGTGGGTTAAGGCCTCTGCCTTTGGCCTCTGTACATGATCCCAGGGTCCTGGGATCGAGCCCTGCATTGGGCTCTCTGCTCAGCAAGGAGCCTGCTTCCTCTTCTCTCTCTGCCAGCCTCTCTGCTACTTGTGATCTCTGTCTGTCAAATAAATAACATCTTAAAAAAAAAAAAAGTTCTTAAAAAAAAAAATTGAACTTCCTGTTTAAAATGTTTCATTAATGTTGCTGATAATTTTACCTCACAAGATACAAGGATAACAAGGAAGTTATCCTTCCTTACCAAGGAAGATACAAGGGGAACAAGAATTGTTACTCTGTACTTCACTCTGATCTAGAAGAAAGAATTGGGTAATGACCTGAAAATGGCAATGACCTTGGGAGAAATTAAGATAGGATACAGCTGGAATTAAGTTTAGCTGCAAGCAAGAGAAAATCCACATTAACTGGCACAGTGTGTAAGATTTGAATCTTTGCTGAAAAAGTCCAAAGGTTATAAGTTCTCCAGGGTTAGGGTAGCAACCTCAATTAATGCAGATCCCAGGCTCTCTCAGCCCTTCATTCAAAAAGGAATCGATTAAGAACATGGACATAGAATCTAACTTCACCAGTTTCTAGTTGTTCAGTCTTTGGCAAGTCACTTCACTTCTCTGTGCCTCCATATCTACATCTGTAAATAGATTTATAATGACTAATTATAAATTACTTTAATGGAAATTGTTAATTGGAACTGTGCATAGTAATTTGTAATAAGTCCTCTAAAGTAACAGTAGCTAACCTTTAATGAGTGTTTCTCATGCTTAGGTGCTGTTCTTTTTAACTCTTTACTTGCTAAGTCAGGTTCAGATGATAAGAGGCAACATCCATGTGGCTATGTGGCTCTAGGAACCCTGCTCGTGAGTACTGTGTAAAGTAATAGAGATCTCCATCTCTTACTATTTGCATGTGAGTTAACATACGCAAAGCATAAAGAGTAATTCCTGCCACATGGTAAATGCTACATATTCGGCTGACCATGATTATGGCTGCTGCTTTTCTGATGGGGCCCTCTTAATCAGTCCAAGATGACAGCTAGAGTGCCAATAATGTCAACTTCATTAAAAGGAAAGTTTATATCACCTTCGTTTAAGAACACTTCCTTTATACACATAACATAATCTCTACTTACATCCAATTGGCCATAATTTAGGCCCATGAATGTGAGAAATGTGGTCTTTATTCTATAACTCAGCAAAATTTGGAATTTATCACTAAGGAAATAAAGAAAAATTAAACATTGGGAGAACAACCAACAGTTAGCTGTTATATGTCATCTATGAGTTCATAAAAGTGTGAAAATTGCCCATTGGAGATTCTTAAACATGTACCTTAGGCTTTAAGAAAGCCATTGGTAAAATAAAGCAACATTGTAGGCATCATCTTGTATCTAGAACTCCCTCTCTCAGCTCCCAAAGAAGATTCTTACGGGCAAAACAATTGAGCAAAACAAAAATTAAAACAAAATCTAGAAGGACTGGTCTCAGAAACCATAGAGGTTTTGTGAGCTGAGATTTATAAATAGAAAATGTCATAGACCTTTGTGACCATCACCAAGCAGAGAAAGTCAAACACAACAGAAAGTTTGAAGGATAAGACTGGAAACAGGGAAGTTACTTGTGATCTCTGTCTGTCATCCCAGCTATGCTTGGGATGCAAAAATGGACCAAAAGGGAAAACCACGTGTTCTGAGGAGATGAAAGTAAAACACAGAATTGTGAATCTCTTAGTCTTCATCTTCAACCTTCAATAAAGACTCTTTATACTGAGAAAAGTGTAACAAATATCATGGAAACAATTACTTTAGTCAGTGGTGCCTTCCTTGTACTGTGCTTTGCATATATCGTTTCTACTGTCTGGAATATCTTTCTTCTCATATTCACTCATGAAACTCTCCCTCTGACTTCAAAAGCTAGTTCAAACAATAATCCTAGAAAGCCCAGAGAGAGAGTCGTAGAGTTTTAAGAAGACATACCTGGCAGAGAATATCGAAGTTCCTTTCCTCACAGGAGGGCATAAGGCCAGCTAAGGTAGCCAGATGGATCAGACTCAGAATTTTTTCCAGGTGCTAGAGCTCCTCTTCAGCAAGAAGGTCAAGAATAGATAGATTCAGCCAGTGAGTAAATGCCAAAATGGTGACAAAATGGGAAAGAAAGTCCATTGAGATGAACGGGCTTAACTAATGGTTTACATTAGGCAGAAATATTACAAAAAGCAGTTTCATTTACTACGAGCTTTAATAATGAATTCAATATGAGTGTTGGTGATTTCTGCAAATGCCTTTGGATGTCTTTTAAAATGTCTCTGGTTATCTTAAGTTGTCTTTTCTAGTTGCCAGCTTCAATTTCCTCAACTGCAAATGGACTTCCAAGGCAAGTTAGGGCAATTAGGTAAGAGGATGTATATCAAACTCTGCTTTGTTGCGGGCACACAGTGTTTGCTCAGAGCTGTGTAGCTGTAAAACTCAAGAATAGGTTTAATACCTTGCCTAATATAAATGAGATGAATCCACAGGGTCCCAATTTTCAAAAAGAAAATGGTTCTATGTCCACTTGAATGAGTTGCCTACCCAGAGCTGAAACCCCTGTGCTTCTTCTCATTCTACTCCCCGCCGGGGTCTCTTTTCTGACCTCTCTGTCTCTGCCAATGTCTTCACCTTTTCCGGGTTATTTAGGCTCAAATATTTAAAGTCCCATTTGAATCTTTCTTCCTCATCCTTGCATCCTTTCACTTGTCAAGGTATAGAGATTCTAAACGCACCGTGTCACTCACATCCATTCCTGTTAACAGAGTTCAAGTCCTCATTTCTTCTCTCCGGGACGGTTTAAAACCATCCTCACTGCTCTTTCCCCTTTCGAGCCGCCCCACCGCTAACGCATCCTCCAGAATTCTTCCTGGATTTCAGCTGATTCTCTTCACCCCATCATTTCAACCTGTCAGTTTCAATCAAAATCCTAATTCTGTCCTCTACAACTTATTATGCTTGCACACCCCACCCTTGCTTTCTATATCATCCTCCATATCATATCATTAAAATAACAGGCAAAAAGACAAAGCAGCGAGCTCTACTAACACAACTGAAAACAATTTCTGAGATCAATAGCGATTCGAACCAACGTATTTAAATCAACATTTCTTGGTGTCCTTCCATCTATCATGTGGTACATTGTAGAAAAGCATTTCAGTCTTGAAGGGCACACAGCCCTGGTTTGAAATGAAGCTCTGGTTTTCCACATAAGAGTAATGTAGGAAGGAATTTTTGGTCCACTGAGGAGGCAAAATGGGAATATTTTATCTACCTTACAAGCTTCAATGTTAATTAAGAGCATTATCAGGAAAGGCTATCTAGTTCAATTTTCAGAATATGGGGTTTTTATACACTTTTTTTCTAAAAATTAAGCATCATGCTAAATCTGCAGAGCTACAAAGAGTGAGACTGAGCTCCTGTTCTCAGAAAACGTAGAGTTTAGTGGAAGGGGATGACAGATGTGATAAGAACAGTACACAAGAATGAATGAAAAGGCTAAGTATGGCAAGTCCCAGTGCAATGCAATGGGACTCAAAGCCATGGTCACACCTGTCCTGAGGGCTGGGCCTCCTTGATTGTTCCTGATCATGAATCAAGGGCCGTGGGGAACCACTGAAAGTTTTTAAAGAGGAAGTTAAATGATTAGAGCCAATTTGGGGAAGGTTCCACCAAGAGCAACATGTAGGTTGTATTAAAAGATTAGGAAGAAAAAGCCAGATTAAAAGATACTAACATTATTTCTTTTATCTCACTTGACTCTTATGCTGAGTCCACTGCTGCTTCTTTCCTGATCTCTCTCCTCCACTGTCTTCGAATTACCTCTTTCTCACCATCTTGTCCAAATCTTTCGTTATGTCTCAATCTCATTTCCGACTCCTTTTTCTCGACTTCTGTAGGAACTATTGATGTTTCCTAAATTCTGTTATGACTCCCATTTCATATCATTCTATTACACTTTCCTTAAATAATTTTATTTGGACTCAAGAGCTCAAATTGTTCCTATATCTTGGTAACTCCCTAACTTAAGTTTCTTGACAGAATTGCTCTTGAGCTGGAGATTGATATCTGCCTCCTCAACTTCCACAAGTGAATTCTCAATTACTCCTAACTCAAGTCAGATTAGGTGCCACCTTCACAATGAACTCTCACTCACTCCTCCATTCATTTGTTCGGCTAAAAGTGTTTGAGCCTTTGCTAAGTACCAGGTACTATTATAGGCATAAGGCCTTGCCAGTGAACAGAGTTATCAGTCCTTGCAGAACTTACATCAGGTTCACTCTGGCAATGGATTTTCAGTATTGTGATTCTCATTTTGACAATCCCCCCCAACCCTAACCAACTGCTTCTAATCCTTAGGAGATTACTCTCTGATGTTTTGAAGATAGAATTCAAGCTTCTTAGAATAACATTTAAAAAACAAAACAAAACAAAACACAGATTTATGATCTAGCCCATGCTGACATATTAAGGTCACTCTCTTTTTTTTTTTTGGCTATAAGTTGCAATTTACATAATTTGCATAATTTGTGATCCATCATGTGAGCAATGCTCTCGCTTACTCTTGGCCTTTGCCCTTGCTGTTTCCTGTCTGGAGACTTTCCTCTTCTTCACCCATGCCCCATCCAACTAGTGCTTGCTCAGTCTTTGAAACTCACCCCAAACGTCAGCTCCTCCATGATCATCTTCCCATTTCCCAGGACGGATGAAGTCAACTTCTCTATATTCCTATGAATATTTTATATATCCCAATCATATAACTTATCCAAATCTATTATAAGTACTTACGTCTGTATCGTGGCCCAAGTAGTTTCTGAGTTAATAGCGTATGGGGACTTTGGTGTTACTCTCTGATTCCCTGTGCTTTTTGCATTTGCTAATTCTCCAGCCCAAGAGGTTTTTGGTTTCTTTTTTTTAATCTTTTTTGCTAATTAATTCTTTATACTGAATTTTCCCAATTCAAATTACTATGTGGTTTGTCTCTTGGCTGGACTCTGACTAATATACTCCGTAGCACAATGCTTGGCACATATTGAGAACCAAATAAATTGTGGTTGAATTACTAAGATAATGGTCAAGGAAAGAGGCCAAATGTCTGAACTACTATATTGATGAAGAAGGGCTAGGTGGAAAAATCACTAAGGATTCCAACTTTACTAAAGAAGGCAACAAATCATGTATGAGAAACAAAACAGAGCTGATGATAAGACCACAATTCTGAGACTGAGAGTCTGGGAAAATGATGGTACTATTAAGAGAAACAGACAACAAGAAAGGAGAAAAAGATGGCAATTTTAAGTAATTTTTTAATTCATTTATATCTTGAGAGAATGGTATTTTCTGCAATGTGTCAAGTAGTTAATCAAGTTACTCCAATAACTAAACATTAAATCCAAAGATCTCAATGACTGGCTTAATGGGCAAATTGTCTCTTTCTTGCTCGTACAGCAGCTCAACCCCTTGGTTTGATTTGAGAGCTCTCACATGGTGATTGAGGGAAACAGGTTTCCTGAATCTATGGTTATATCTCTCCCCCAGAATCCCCTGCAGGAGCTTCTGCAGATGGGGGATGACACATCTAGATGCAGATGGGAGAAGATATGAGAAAGAACACTGGTTTAGGGGTAATGGCTACATGCTATACCTGTGACATGTTGGAGTGGGAGGGAAAGAGGAGAAAGAGAGTCCAAACCTCCTTAATCTTATTAGATTACATTAATCCAAGTTCAGGTGAATTAATCCTAAATGGCCTCACTGTATTGTGAGGTATATGAGAAAAGAGCAAAATCTTCTTTTTTAAGCAATCAAACTTCTGTCTGGGCTTATTTATAAAATTGGTTAATTCACTTGTCCTCAAAACAATGGCTCTATTCTGTGACAGCTTGGTATATTGCCCATAACTTATAACAGAAAAGCAACTCTAAATAAAGACTACTGACAAGAAATACTCAGCTTATGAATGTTAACCTCACAAGTACACTTTACATCATTTAGGGAGAAAAGTTACCTCACCATAATTATACATCAAATGTAACAACAATAACTAACACTTACTAAAACACCACTGTGTGGCACATCATGTCATGAGCGAAATATATGGATTATTTTATGCAAACCTCACAACTGCCATGGGAAATGCCATTTGGGCTTTCACTATGACCATCAGGAATATGTATTTTTTTTTTTTTCAGTGTTGACAACAGATGGACCTCAATTCTCCATTTCTCTGGAGCCCTTTTTCTTTCTCCGCTTAACTCCTGTGTCATGGTAGCTTCCAACGGCTGCCTAGGAGTTACCATGTGGGAACAAATTATAGGAAGAAATGGCATTATTCTTTCTGCTGAGAATGTGCTTTTATTTAAGAATTCAAATTTCTACCAAAAAAGTCTTGAAAGCTCATGCTATATTAGTATTATAATGTTTCATTAGAAAGAGAGCTGACCAATATTTTGCAACATAAGTAGAAATAATAATGTATAACACCTATAAAAAATTTACATGACTTCCCATTGAATTTGGGATTAAATCCAAGTTCTTCAACAGGAGCTTTCCTCTGTAAACTGGCTCTTGAGCTACATTTCTATGTTCTCTTATTTGCTTTTAATATTTCAGTTACAGTGGTTATTTCTTTTTCCTTCAGTTTCTAGAATATTTCATTCTCTTTTCTATTTTATAGACTTATCACATAGCTGTTCTTTCTTCTTAGAAAGTTCATTTTTTAAATTTCCTCCCACCTACTCTTTCCCATCCTTCAACTCACTTCTGAAGAGTAATTTTCTCTGAGCACCTAACGTGGACTAGATTCTCCTAATAGTGATTCTTCAACACACTGTCTTAAGTTACTTCAGAGCATTTATCACAATTTATTATATTTATTTTGTGGGTTTAGTTAGTGTGAAAGCCCTGATTCTTAATTCTATCTTTTCTTATCCATTCAACAATTTTAATGAAGGAAAGAAAGAGGTAAGAGTGTAGTTAGAGGGATCTGAAAGTCAAATAATTTTGATATATGGAAGATAATGTTGAACATGTCTGTCTAGTTTGTTACAGCCATGTAGTTTAGTTTGTTTAATGAAATTAAATGAATTAAAATTAATGAAATTAAATTTAATGAAATTTTTCATAATGTAGTCGCTTTAAATAACAACCACTTTATTATATGTTATGATTTTGTGGGTCAAGAATTTGGATGGTGCCTGGTTGGAAGACTCCTCTTTTATTCCCATGTACCATGGATAGAGGTAACTTGGTAACATTCAACTTGTCATTAAAATCCAAGACGGCTCAACTCATATTTCTAGCACCCTAGTGGGGATGGATGGAGGTAAGGCAAGGTTCAGCTGGGAATTTTGACTGGATCATCTTTACTGTGAAGTCCTCTTGTTAATCAGACTTCTTTTCCTTCTTTCTTTTTTTTTTTTTTAATTTTAATTGTCATGTCTCTCACTTTATTAATTCTCCAAATATATGATTCTGAAACAGACTTTTTATATGCAGCTCACAGCTCCAAGAGCAAGTGTTCTGTTCTAGCAAACAAGATAAGCATCATAGCCATTAAAGAATTAGTCTCAACCATAGTGCCATTCCCAGCACTCTCTATTTTTCATAGCAATCTCATAGCCTCCCAAATTGAAAGGGAGGAAAAACTGACCCCACCTTCTCCATGAGAAGTGTTAAAGAATTTTCAACCTTGTATTAAAATCTCAACAATAATTAGACTCTCCAAAATTGTGTTAATTGAGTTCTAGATAAACAAGGATCAAAAATCATAATTCTACCATTAAGGGACATAAAAGAATGAGAAATAGTTCTATAACAGCATATATGTAATTCCCCAAATCCACTAGTCAGGACAGATCTACCTTCAACTGTATTCCTAGAACACTATGAAAGTTTTTTTACTCTAGGACTTATCACAGCACATTCAATAATTCCATATTTCTTCTATTAGAATATAGGGGCCTAATAATCAGTGCAATGTTTTGTTGTAGCACAGAGTACATACTCAATAAGTATATATTAAACAGTGAATACTTCATGAGACACAAAATGCAGTGAATTGATCTGTAAGTTTAGCACAGAAAATCCTAATAGGAGCTAAACAGATATTTGTAAATTGGGGGATATATTTGCAATATTTCTATGTGTAAATCCATTACAATGTCTAAATTAATAAGTTAGAGAATACATATTTTGAAATCTGTCATTGTCTAATTCATACTGAATATGCATTTCATCTGAAGAAGTTAAGAACTCTACTTTTGCTTGCTCTCTCCTGGACACCTCTAGGGGACCTAAGAAATATTTTAGTCTTTAATACTAGAGAAGAACATAGAGTCCAGAGTCAGACTACTTTCACTCAAATCCATTCTTCAATACTTACTAACTCTATGTTTTTTGATGATTTTAAAGTCTTAGTTTCTCTATCTGTAAAGTGGAAATAATAGTAACTATTTCACAGGGCTGTTGGAAAAAAATAACTATTATTCAGGTAAAGCCTTTGGAGAAATAACATTGTAAGCATTTATCAAAGATACTCCATAATTCTTTGTATTTCAAGCAGAACTGGCACACTTACTTATGAATATGTCTAACTTTGTCCTTTCTATATTTTGAGTTCTTGGAGTTAAATAAACTTGTCTTGTGCAACTCGCTATCCCTTAGAACATTTAACAATCTTTTGTAATTACAATTTATATCTTGGTTTTCAGAGCTCTGTCATGTTTATCGTTTGTGTCCCTTTTAAGGATGCCATAAAGGGGGAAGAATCAAGATGGCGGAGGAGTAGCAGGCTGATATAACATCAGGTCACAGGAGTTCAGTTAGATAGTTATCAAAACATTCTGAACACCTACAAATCCAATAGCATATTGAAGAGGAGAAGAGCAGCAATTCTAGAAACAGAAAATCAATCACTTTCTGAAAGGTAGGACCTGCAGAGAAGTGAATCCAAAGTGATGGGAAGATAGACTGCAGGGGGAGGGGCCAGCTCCTGGCAAGCAGCAGAGCAATGGAGCACAAAATCAGAACATTTAAAAGTCTGCTTCACTGAGGGACATCACTCCAGAGGCTAAGCGGAGGTGGAGCCCTCCTGGGGACAGTGTGGTCTCGGGTCCTGTGGGGTAAGAAGGATCAGAGGTATCTGAGTGTAGCAGAGCTCTCAGGTATTAAAGCAGGGAAGCCAGCTACAGAGATGGAGCTGAGGAGTGAGCTCTCAGCTCAGGATTACCTTACAATGTGATCTGTGGTACAATCAGGCCACTGCTCTTTGAGTAGAGAACCCACAAGTTGCAGATCCTGGGAGACTTACCTTCCTTCTCTACAGGCAGAAATCTGCTGGGTTTGGAGACTCCAAATGGGACTGTATGCCAGAGACAGAAACGCTCAGTCACAGGCCAGGTGAGCTCAAAGCGTGGCCAGAGACTAGGATGACAGGAGTGATTGACTCTTTTTCTCTGAGGGTACACTGAGGAGTGGGGACCTGAGCTCTTGGCTCCTCTGGGCCAGAGATTAGGAGGCCACCATTTTCATTCCTTTCCTCCAGACCTCTATGGAAAGTATTCAGGGACAAATGCTCCCGAAGGCGAACCTGAGCAGATTACTTAGCTCAGGCCCTGGCAAGGGCAGAGCAATTCCTGCCTCAGGCAAAGACACTTGAGATCACTACAACAGGCCCCTCCCACAGAAGATCAGCAAGAACATCCAGCCAAGACCAAGCTCACTGATCAAGGACAACAGCAGAATTCCAGAGGAGGGGAAAGCAAAGCATGGAATTCATGGTTTTCACCCCATGATTCTTTAGTCTTGCAAAGTTAATTAAATTTTTTTAATTGTATTTTTTTATCTTATTCTAAGTTTTTTACTTTTACTCTTTCCTCTTACACTGTTTTTTAACCAGTTTATATTAATAATACCTTTCTTTAAAAAAAACCTTTTGAACCTTCATTATTATACTCATATTTTATCCTTCATTGTATCTAATGTTATTTTTGTATACATATAGGGATTTTTCTTCTAAAAATTTTTGGGATTAAACTTCTTCTAATGAATCAAAATATACCCTAAATCTAGCACAGGGCTTTGTACTAGTCTCCAGCCTGAGCAAATTCTCTCCATATTCTTTTTCTTTCTTTTCCCAACCAACCAATTTATCAAATCCTTTTTTAGAATTTTTTAAAAATTTTCATCTTTACAGTCATCATGTTTACCCTTATTCTGGTGTGTGTATATGTAAATATTTTTTTCATTCTTTAAAATTTTGGAGGTAGTTTCTTCTAAGAGACCAAAATATACCCAAAATCAAGTGGGTGGCTCTGTTCCATTCAACAGTCTTTATTTATTTATTTATTTATTTATTTATTGAACTTCTTTTAACTCCCTTTCTTCTCACCACAATTTCAGGTCTCTTCTGATTAATTAATGCACATTTTTCTGGGGTCTTTGTTACCTTTTTGGTATTCTTTCTCTCATTCATATATTCTTATCTGGATAAAATGTCAAGGCAGAAAAATTCACTACAAAAAAAAAGACTGAGTCAGTACCTAAGGCTAGGGACCTAATCAATTCAGACATTGGTAACGTGTCAGATCTAGAGTTCAGAATGATGATTCTCAGGGTGCTAGCTGGGCTCAAAAAAAGCATGAAAGAAACCCTGTCTGGAGAAATAAAAGTCCTTTCTGGAGAAATAAAAGAATTAAAATCTAACCAAGATGAAATAAAAACCTATCAATGAGGTGCAATCAAAAATGGAGGCTCTTACTGCTAGGATAAATGAGGCAGAAGAGAGAATTAGTGATATAGAAGACCAAATGGCAGAGAATAAAGAAGCTGAGCAAAAGAGAGACAAACAACTACTAGACAATGAGAGAAGAATTCGAGAGATAAGTGATACTATAAGACAAAACAATATTAGAAAAATTGGGATTCCAGAAGAAGAAGAAGGGGCGGGCAGAAGGTATATTGGAGTAAATTATTGTAGAGAATTTCCCTAATATGGCAAAGGGAACAAATATCAAAATCCAGGAGGTGCAGGACCCCCCTCAAAATCAATAAGAATAAGTCCACACCCCGTTATGTAATACTAAAACTTACAAGTATTAGTGACAAAGAGAAAATCCTGAAAGCAACCCAGGACAAAAAGTCTGTAATATACAATGGTAAAAATATTAGATTGGCAACAGACTTATCCACAGAGACCTGGTAGGCCAAAAATAACTGGCATGATAAATTAAGAGGACTAAATGAGAAAAACATGCAGCCAAGAATATTATATCCAGGTAGGGTATCATTGAAAATAGAAGGAGAGATAAAAAGCTTCCAGGACAAATAAAAACTAAAAGAATTTGTTAACACAAAACTAGCTTTACAGGAATTATTGAAAAGGGTCCTATAAGCAAAGAGAAAACCTAAAAGTAGTAGACCAGACAGAAACAGAAACAATAAAGAGTAACAGTCACCTTACAAGCAATACAATGGCATGAAATCCATATCTCAATAGTTACCCTGAATGTAAATGGGCTAAATGCCCCAATCAAAAGAAACAGTGTATCAGAATGGATAAAAAAACAAAACCTGGGGCGCCTGGGTGGCTCAGTGGGTTAAGCCGCTGCCTTCGGCTCGGGTCATGATCTCAGGGTCCTGGGATCGAGTCCCGCATCGGGCTCTCTGCTCAGCAGGGAGCCTGCTTCCCTCTCTCTCTCTGCCTGCCTCTCCGTCTACTTGTGATTTCTCTCTGTCAAATAAATAAATAAATAAAATCTTTAAAAAAAAACAAAAAAAAAAAAAAAACAAAAAAAAAAAAAAAAAAAAAAAACAAAAACAAAACCTATCAATATGCTGTCTAGAAGAAACTCATTTTAGACCCAAAGACACCTCCAGATTTAAAGTGAGGGTGTGGAAAACAATTTACCATGCTAAAGGATATCAGAAGAAAGCTGGGGTGGCAATGCTTATATCAGATCAATTGGATTTTAAGCCAAAGACTATAAGAAAGACACTATATCATACTCAAAGGGTTTGTCCAACAAGAAAATCTAACAATTTTAAATATCTATGTCCCTAACATGGGAGCAACAAACTATATAAAATAAATGATAACAAAATCAAAGAAACACATAGACAATAATATGATAACAGTTGGGGACTTTAACAGCCCCCTCACTGAAATGGACAGATCATCTAAGCAAAAGATCAACAAGGAAATAAAGGCCTTAAATGACACACTGGACCAGATGGACATCACAGATATATTAAGAACATTCCATTCCAAAGCAACAGAATACACATTCTTTTCTAGTGCACATGGAACATTCTCCAGAGTAGATCACATCCTGGGTGACAAATCAGGTCTCAACTGGTACCAAAAGATTGGGATCATTCCCCGAATATTTTTTTACCACAATTCTCTGAAGCTAGAAAGAACCCAAATACATGGAAGCTAAAGAGCATCCTACTAAAGAATGAATGGGTCAACCAGGAAATTAAAGAGGAATTTAAAAAGTCATGGAAACAAATGATAATAAAAACACAATGGGGGCGCCTGGGTGGCTCAGTGGGTTAAGCCGCTGCCTTCGGCTCAGGTCATGATCTCAGGGTCCTGGGATCGAGTCCCGCATCGGGCTCTCTGCTCGGCAGGGAGCCTGCTTACTTCTCTCTCTCTCTCTGCCTGCCTCTCAGTGTACTTGTGATTTCTCTCTGTCAAATAAATAAATAAAATCTTTAAAAAAAAAAAAAAAAAAAAAAAAAAAAAACACAATGGTTCAAAATCTGTGGGACACAGCAAAGGCAGTCCTGAGAGGAAAATGTATAGCGATACAAGTCTTTCTTAAGAAATAAGAAAGGTCTCAAATACACAATCTAACACTACACCTAAAGGAGTGGGACAAAGAACAACAAAGAAAGCCTAAACCCTGCAGAAGGAGAGAAATCATAAAGATCAGAGCAGAAATCAATGAAATAAAAACCAAAAGAACAGTAGAACAAATCAATGAAACCAGGAGCTGGTTCTTTGAAAGAATTAATAAGATTGATAAACCGCTGGCCAGACTTATCAAAAAGGAAAGAGAAAGGACCCAAATGAATCAAATCATGAATGAAAGAGGAGAGATCACAACCAATACCAAAGAAATACAAACAACTATAAGAACATATTATGAGCAACTGTACACCAGCAAATTTGACAAACTGAAAGAAATGGATGCATTCCTAAAGACCTATAAACTACCATAACTGAGCCAGGAAGAAATAGAAAACCTGAACAGGTCCATAACCAGTAAGGAGATGGAAGCAGGCATCAAAAATCTCCCAATAGGGACGCCTGGAAGGCTCAGTTGGTTAAGCGGCTGCCTTCGGCTCAGGTCATGATCCCAGCATCCTGAGATTGAGTCCCACATCTGGCTCCTTGATTGACAGGGAGCCTGCTTCTCCCTCTGCCTCTGTGTGCCACTCTATCTGCCTGTGCTTGCTCTCGCTTCTCTATGACAAATAAATAAATAAAATCTTTGGGGAAAAAAAAAATCTCCCAATAAACAAGAGCCCAGGGCCAGACGGCTTCCCAGGAGGAATTCTACCAAACTTTTAAAGAAGAACTAATTCCTATTCTCCTGAAACTGTTCCAAAAAGTAGAAATGGAAGGAAAACTTCCAAACTCACTTAATGAGGCCAGCATTACCTTGATCCCAAACCAGAAAAAGACCCCATCAAAAAAGAGAATTATAGATCAATATCCTTGATGAACACAGATGTGAAAATTCTCACCAAAATACTAGTCCATTGGATCCAACAGTACATTAAAAAGATTATTCCCCAAGACCAAGTGGGATTTATTCCAGGGCTGCAAGGTTGGTTCAACATCCACAAATCAATCAATGTGATACAATACATTAATAAAAGAAAGAACAAAAACCATATGATACTCTCAGTAGATGCTGAAAAAGCATTTGAAAAAGTACAGCATCATTTCTTGATCAAAACTCTTAAAAGTGTAGGGATAGAGGGTAGAAGTCCTAGCCTCAGCAATCAGACAACAAAAAGAAATTAAAGGCATCCAAATATGCAAAGAAGTCAAACTCTCAATCTTTGCAGATGATATGATACTTTATGTGATAAACCCAAAAGACTCCATTTTAAATCTGCTAGGACTTATACAGGAATTCAGTAAAGTGTCAGGATATAAGATCAATGCACAGAAATCAGTTGCATTTATACACACCAACGGCAAGACAGAAGAAAGAGAAATTAAGGAGTTGATCCTAATTACAACTGCACCTAAAAACATAAGATACCTAGGAATAAACTTAACCAAAGAGGCAAAGAATCTGTACTCAGAAAACTATAAAGTACTCATGAAAGAAATTGAGAAATTGAGGAAGACACAAAGAAATTGAAAAACATTTCATGCTCATGGATTGGAAAACAAATATTGTGAAAATGTCTATGCTACCTAAAGCAATCTACATGTTTAATGCAATCCCCATCAAAACACCATCAATTTTTTTCAAAGAAATGGATCAAATAATTCTAAATTTTTTTTTTAATTTTTTATTTTTTATAAACATATATTTTTATCCCCAGGGGTACAGGTCTGTGAATCACCAGGTTTACACACTTCACAGCACTCACCAAAGCACATACCCTCCCCACCAGAAAAGACCTTGAATAGCCAGATGAATATTGAGAAAGAAAACCAAACTTGGTGGCATCACAATTCCAGACTTCAAGCTCTATTACAAAGCTGTCATCATCAAGACAGTATGATACTGGCTCAAAAACAGAGACATAGATCAATGGAATAGAATAGAGAGGCCAGAAATAGACCCTCAACCCTGTGGTCAACTAATCTTCGACAAAGCAGAAAAGAATGTCCAATGGAAAAAAGACAGTCTCTTCAACAAATGGTGTTGGGAAAATTGGACAGCCACTTGCAGAAGAATGAAACTGGACCATTTCCTTACACCACACACAAAAGTAGACTCAACATGGATGAAGGACCTCAATGTGAGAAAGGAATCCATTAAAATCCTTGAGGAGAGCACAGGCTGCAACCTCTTCGACCTCAGTCACAGCATCTTCTTCCTAGAAACATCACCAAAAGCAAGGGAAGCAAGGGCAAAAATGAACTATTGGGATGTCATCAAGATCATCAGCTTTTGCACAGCAAAGGAAACAGTCAACAAAACCAAAAGACAACTGACAGAACGGGAGAAGATATTTGCAAACGACATATCAGATAAAGGACTAATATCCAAAATCTATAAAGAACTTATCAAACTCAACACTCAAAAAACAAATAATCCAATCGAGAAATGGGCAGAGGACATGAACAGACATTTCTGCAAAGAAGACATCCAGATGGCCAACAGACACATGAACAAGTGCGCAATATCACTCAGCATCAGGGAAATACAAATCAAAACCACAATGAGATACCAACTCACACCAGTCAGAAAGGCTAAAATTAACCACTCAGGGAATGACAGATGTTGGCAAGGATGTGGAGAAAGGGGAACCCTCCTACACTGTTGGTGGGAACGCAAGCTGGTGCAACCACTCTGGAAAAAAGCATGAAGGTTCCTCAAAAAGTTGAAAATAGAGTTACCCCACCACCTAGCAATTGCACTACTGGGTATTTATCCTGAAGATACAAATGTAGTGATCTTAAGGGGCATGTGCACCTGAATGCTTATAGCAGCAATGTCCACAATAGTCCAACTATGGAAAGAACCTAGATGTCCATCAACAGAGGAATGATAAAGAAAAAGTGGTGCATATATATACAATGGAATACTATGCATCCATCAAAAGTAATGAAATCTTGCCATTTGCAATGATGTGGATGGAACTAGAGGATATTATGCTGAGTGAAATAAGTCAATCAGAGAGACAATTATCATATGATCTCCCTGATATGAAGAATTTGAGAGACAACGTAGGGGGTTTGGGCAAGGAACAAATGAAACAAGATGGGATCAGGAGGGAGACAAACCATAAGAGACTCTTAATCTCACAAAACAAACTGAGGGTTGCTGGGGGGAGGAGGGTAGGGAGAGAGTGGTTTGGTTATGGACATTGGGGAGGGTATGTGCTATGGTAAGTTCTGTGAAGTGTGTAAACCTGGCAATTCACAGACCTGTACCCCCGGGGCTAGTAATACATTATATGCTAATAAAAAATAAAAAATTAATTAAAAAAAAAAGACACCATAAGTGGATTGTCCAGGGCTTCCACATTGCCAAAACAGTCTGGGTATAAAACTATCCATTCAAAAAGGAAAGACCTGTGGACAAATTGTCTATATTAGACAATTTGCAAGGCAACTCCTAAAGTTCTATGATTCCGGAAATTATTTAAAATTTTAAATAGTGTATATTTGGAAATAAAACATACATGCTGAGAAGAAACAAATAATAAACACCAGCTTAATTAATTTTCACAATTTGAACACGGCTGTGTAACCAGAACCCATATTTAAGTACTGACAAAGTTATAATTATTTATAATTAAAATATTTGTTTATATTATCACATCTTCTCAAATATAACATTATCTTTGTTTTGGCATTTATATTTCAAAGTCAAAGACAAATGTTCTCCAAAGATAAAAAGAATTATGCTACCAAAATGTAAAGTATAACAATACCTTCAAATTTTTTGCATTATATGGAAATGGTGAAGGTATTTTGAGCTAGGAATTTTTGCTTCAAAGGTCATTAATTAAAACCCCTTATAGTTTTATCACTTATTACCTCAGAATAAAAATTTACCCTTTATGTAAGGCCTTATCAAATAAGCTATCAGCTATACAATACATATATATGTACACATTTAAATAACAGTAAAGTACACATAGCTCCTATACTTGGGTTTTCAGTAATTAATTTAAGTCATTTTATTAATGGTGTTTCCCTAGGAGGCTAATCACCAGTCGCAATACTGAAAAAGTTAATAATGCTATTTAAATGACACTTGGAAATTGTGGTTGAGTCCCTTATGGACTTTCAAGTTTTATTTCCTATCAAGACACCTACCTAGAGAATCTTCAGAATTATAAAACACAAATACCTTGATATTTCGTGAAAGGAAAAAATGTTCCCTTTTTATTTTCTTTTTATAGCCTATACCCGATCAGCTCTGTGGTGTGTAGATTCTAAAAGATAACTCTTCAGACATGGGTTTTCTTTTCCTACCTAAGAGCAAATAAATGAAAATTGTGCTCAAATAGTCTTTCTGTCCAGAAATTAAAACTTGAAAATAGGAATAAACTGTGTTTGAGTTTGCATCTCATTTGATGTGCCGTCTCTCTAAATAGCATATAAATGTTACAAAAATTAAATGATTTTTCTTCAGACTTAATTGAATAGCGCCAAGTCCCAGGCATAACTTCCAGTCAGGGATTTCAGCACATGTCTTATGGAAAGTATCAGGGAAAGAGTGTACAGAAAATTGAGGCATGGTAGGTAGGAAGCCACTAATTAATGAAAAAGGAGCCCCAAATAACTCTAAATATTTAGGTTGCATAGTTTAAATGTGCTTACAAGGCTGACTATTAGCCCCTTCGGGAGATGGTCAGCTTATTCATGGCACAATGCAGGTCCCTCAGAGGCACCACTGTGAAGGGAGACAAAGGGTTGTGGCAGCCCCACCCTCACCCATTCTCCTCCAATGCAACACCCCTTGTTCACAAAGCCCCTTTCAACTGCTCCTTTCTTCTGGATGTTTACTTTTACTCACTCAGATCTCTTTTTGCTATCTCATGCATAGCATACTCTACCCTTCAGCAAGCTGCACCCGGAACACAACCAAACCACAAGCCTGCCAGGGAAGAAAACGAATCTCAGGCCAAAGATTCAATCATTTGTATAAATGCTTCATGAGTTTTCACTTTTTACGAAACAGTAACTGAAGGTATCTTTGTGCAAGCTAAAATAAATTTCTGGGGAGAAATATTCTGCAGCACCAAAGGGAAGTTATAGTATAAGCATTTTGGAGGCTTTCTTTCTTTGAGATTTCAAATAATAAAGCATAGGAAAATATCACCTGAGTGATATAAAAATGGTAGAATAAAATACCTGCTGTATTCTAGAGTTCATATGCTTAGTTTTCAGTTTACTTTTGTTTTCTAAGGTTTTTTTATTTTTATTTTGTAATTCAGAACAGAATCCTGGAGTATGAGATAAAAAAATGTGTATATGATATTACCATAGAAATTATATATATCTATATATATATGTGTATATATATATTTATAGCTCCCTAGGATATGAGATTATATATAAATAGTTTTGCAAGAAGTTATACCTGCAGAGGGGTGGGAGAACCTTTCAATTAAGGCCTCTCATAAGTTATTAATCAAGAAAATGGACATTTTTTCACAAAATATCTACATTTTTTAAAATATCATAATCAGATCAAGAGAGTATTAATAATGATATCGTTATTTACAGTTGGACATGTCAACACCTGTGAAAGTTTATTCTTTAAGTCATTTGGGCAAAACTGAGTAAAGTTTTACTCAATCTCATCTTTTGACTAAGAACTACGGTATAACTTAAAAGGTATTTTAAATAAAAAAATAAATATGGTAAAATCTATGAAAAATCTTCATTTTTAATTTGAATAAAATTAATCAAGCTCATCATTAAATCTAATGAAAACTAACTACTCCATATTTTTATTTTGTAAAAAAATATTTTAAGTCCGCTTTGATTTCTTTCAAATGAAATGCTTATTTCAAGATAGCTATGAAACCACAAAATAAAAACCAAGATTTATACTAGCATTAGACAACTATAATATTGTGGGCTTTTTTTCAGTATCTTTAAGGTAAAAGTTAAAATAGTGTTTCATATCAAAGAAAAAAACATTACTATTTCCCATTACCTCCACTTTTACTTTGAAAATAAATTATCTATGTATTTCTGTATGATTTAAGGCTTGATTTTTAAACTATTGAAAATTACGAAGTGTCTATCTCCTTAATCACTAATAAAAGAGTCGCATACACAGCTTTGAATATTTCATTTATTCCTCTAAACATGTAGCTCATGTATGTGTTTTAATTGGGACAATCCCGCTCTCCTAAACTCTCAACTACTTTCATTAAAGCACATGAGCATGCAAGCAATGATGACCCTTTAGAGCAGTCATAAATTTAGTCGCTGGGAAATGAGAAGGTTTCACAGATGACTTAATTTGCTGTGGGAACCTGCGCTTCCTCCGTGTGTAACCTCTGCATTTGGCTGCCTCTGACCTTCAGCACCATCCACCTGCTGGAAGCCATGTTTGATTCTCTGACCAGGGAAACGCCTGCTTGACAACAGAATGGTATCATAGGACAGTGTGATGGAATTTTTCTTTCTCTGTCATCATTAAGGGGGTTCCCCCTATGGTGAGGGGAATGAAAAGTACGATTTAATGTTCTCTGGAGAGTGGCAGGGGGAGAAAAGGCTCAAAGCTTCACATGCTGCTTTCAGAGTGGGTCATTTCAGTCCTTGTGGCGAATGGGATGTCCCAGTGGAATTTGCCATAGACTGGTCTGAAAAGAAAGGGATTAAGACCCTTTTCAGGATGGAAATGTAACAAAAGGACCACTTTTATGATGTAGCAGCATAAAATAGGGGGCTCTATTGTGCAACTGATTGCTAAAGATCTTTGAATTGGGTAGCCGAGCCTGGTAGGCCCTGTTCCCGGCGGGTTTAGAGGCTTGTACAGAATATGTCTACACTAGACGCAGAGGTCTGCTCTCATTTAGGCGCGAGTAAGAGATTATCAGTTTGTTCCTACATGATTTTTTTTCCACACCTACCGAAAAGTGGCCTGTAGGGAGATTATACTCTAGTGAAAGTTGCTGCTAATTAAAACAAGTAATTAGTGTTCCTCCAGGCTTTGCGGTTTCACTCACTTTTGCCCGCCAGACAGCATTAGTTTAAAAGCAATCCAATTTCTAGCAATAACAGACTGTAAAAAAGTCATTTAACAAGTATATAAGTGTAAGGTTACAGTTCAGGCGTTGATTTATCTCTTCTCGGCTATTTAGAAAACTGTAGCAAAGTTGAAGAGAAAGAAAGTTAAACAGCTTTTAAAAAAAATTAAAAATTAACATTAAGAAAAAAGGCTACAGGCCTCAGTCCATTTGCAAAAAAAAAGACAAGCAAAAACTGGGAGAATATGAGATTTCCTAAATTGCATTAGGAAACGAAAATTGGATTTAATACTGTTTTCTCATGGAACCCTCACTTAGCATTTTGTAAACAGATCATTTCATTAAGTCCTTTTGTTTCTCCTCCCGCCTTTGCTGAAACAGAGACTTTTTATTGACTGATTCTCATTGAAATGAATCGGAACAGTAGAGTTTAACACAACACGTTATTACCCCCTTTTTTTTTCACAATTCCAAAATGACTAGCCTGGCTCTAGTTTGCATATCTGGTAGGAGGATTTTGTTAAACTAGAGAGATCATGAGAGAGTTTAAAATATTTTATTATGAAGAGATGTAACAGGAATATATATACATATACATATGTATATATGTGTGTATATATATATATTTTAAAAAACCATACCTACACTGAATCATCCCCTGATAAAATTCTTGTGTAACTGCTGAATTTCTGTAATCTGACAACCTTCTATAATTGCTGCCTTGGCTATTTAAAATGATCTATTTCTGAGGTTGATATCATCAAAGACATGCATGCTATTGTGCAAGAAATTCAATATAGCTCATCATTAAAATCAACCAGAAGTCTGCTTTCCCCCTAACAAATTAATTCATAATAGTTCAATTAAGGCACAATTCTCAGTTTTGTGAATTTTACAATGTTATATATATAATTTTTTTGAAAAAGAAGGCCAGCTATTCCTCTGTAAGACACATAATTTTCCTTCGCTATTCATTTTGTATGGTGCTAATCATATCAATAATATTCCATATGTGAAAAGACAATTATAAACTGTTAATACCACAAAATGTCAGCTATTATCACATATTCAACTAGTGGATTCTGAATTTAGTCATCATCTTTAATGGATTATAGTTAATGAAGTATTAAGTAGCCTGATTTTGATCATTTCAGGTTAAAATAAGACTACAGACCTATCACATTTTAAATGCCAATTTAGAATATGAACATGTCTTTCATAAAGTTTAAATTAATGAAATAAATTTTCATTATGTGATTTATGAACTCTAAACCAGATTTTAGCATTTCAGTACATGCTTTTCCTTTCCTAGAATTTACTTCCTATGTTTATTTAAAGTGTAAGAGTTTTGGCACCAAGCTTAAAAGAGGAAATTTTACAAGTAGCATACGATCAGTAAGTAAATGTACTTGAATCTCTGCTTAATTTTTTTAAATAACTATGAGAAGAAAAAGTACAACTTTTTCTGGCTATAATTTGTGTGGTTTTTTTTCCTCTAAAAAGGAATCTATGAAATAATGAAGACTGAACTCATTACTAAGCATATTACTGTACAGATCATTTTCCTAATAGAAACACTCGCCTTTAGAAATTCTACAATTAATTTGTAAACCTTGCAGAGAGTTAAATGTGGTATATGGAAAGTTGCTACCATAGCCTACCTTTTCTTCTTGATAATGGGCACGATCCTCAATTGGCATTTTAAGATACATTATTTTTTGTTTTGATTTTTAATGGTGGGAAGACTTCTTTCAAAATCAGCCTTGGATAGTATTTGATTTTCTTAATTTGAATTTAAGCTACATCTAGGGAGTCTCCTTTCTTTGGAGCTCAGAATTGGCTTTTTTTTTTTTCTTCCCCCAGAGCTGATAAACTGGAGGATGGGACTGTGGCAGCACAGTCCGAGGGCAGCAGAGGGCAGACTGCACAGAGACCTGGGAAGACTCTTTATGGATCACGATGGAACCATAAGGAAGACCGTAATAGCCCTCATTTTGTATATTAAGCTATATTTGCACAACAATTCCATTATAATACAAAGATAATCTTTAGAAGTAATTTTAAAACAGCAAATGTATAAATGCTGAGTCTCAACTAAAAGAAACAATTTTCCTAAGCCAAATGCCTTTTGTAAGAGATTTCAATGGTCATTTGATTCTGTTTTAAAGATAATTTGACCTTATGATTCACCCATTTCTTAAATGCATGTCTCCAATATAATTGTTTTCATTTGGAGTTGAAGTTAAAAAAAAAATGCGAAATAATCCTTTGTGATTTGTTTTACTGCTTTGCAGTGCTTTTGTCTAACCAAAGGAAACTCTAAGTACACGATTATTAGTATTAAAATTGATGTCTCCAAGAGTTCAATACCAGCTTGTTAAGAAAAAGTCATCTGCTAAAAATAATGGTGATCCTAGTTCCTCCTTACATTTTCAGAAATATATTCCTTGCAATATAGCTATTTAATCGAAGTCCATCCAGCTGGGACATACATACAGGCTTTGAAGACAAAAACTGTATTATCTTTATATAATGTAATAAAAATCAATAAGTGTTTACTGAACTTAACATAAATGAATTTCTTTGATATTTTATCAATACTTTACTACAGATACAGTGTAAACAGCAACTTTCATTGTAACATAATTTAGGAGTTTCTAGCAAAGATAAAATATGTAAAAGATTATGTAGTTTGTGAGGTGTGGTATTTAAAGAAGACCAGTCTTGTGTCCGTCCGTACCACAGAGTGCCTCTACAAACCATAGAATTTATCCACTGCATAGCAGCCGTAGGCAGGATGAATAAAATTAGCATTTATGAGAAACTGCAATGTGCCAGGCATCACGCCAAGCACTTTACGTATATTATCTCATTTATTATAACAGTTTTGCAGATAAGGGCTCAGGACCTTAGACAAGTTAAGTAACTTTCCCCACAAAGGTAAGGTGAAATCCGTACTTTGAAAAATATTTCTGGAGGGCCTCCTATGTGCCACTCACTGTGCCAAGCACATCGTGGGCTTCTGTGGACAAGATGCAAGAGCTCTGTGCTATCTGGAAACATACACTCTAGTAAGAACACATTGTAGATGAATATGTAAAAACAAAGGCACAACATTAGTGGTAAGTAGCATAATAAAGATAATTTTCAGTCACCAATAAAGAAATTTGTCTCCAAGGTAATGCCAATCTTCCCACATTATTTGGACCTTTTGACCTCAGTGAAGACCTTTATATTTATTTCTGTTATGTTTAATCTTATAAATTGTAGTCGCTTTTCCCCAGATTTTCACTTCTTTGTGATTCTTGATATTTTTATTCTCTGAAAAGCCGATGACCAGTCAGACCATACCCTCATACACCCAGAGCCACAGCAAACCGTATTCAACCTTTCCCGATTCACTTTATTCTTCAGAAATTTAGACTGCTATTGCAACTTTCTCTCTAAAGAGAATTGACTTTTTACTCCCAATTGGTTCCACTGACCTTTGTCCCCTACTGTCTTGACTTACTCCCTTCTCTCTGCTGCCACTTGTTTGATGCCGTGTCTTTTATCATAAAACCATTTGGATACCTGAATGTCTCCATCTTCAGTAGAATAGCTAACATTCATTAAATGTCTACTATGTGCCAATCACTTATTTGAAATTTTCTTTACATTTACATCTCGAGCAATTGCCCAATTTCTTTTGAAGGAAAACTATGGCTGTTACCACTATTTTGTAAATGAGGAAAATGAGGTGCAGAGAAGCCTCCAGAATTATATAGTTGTAAGTGACAGAGCCGGGATTTAGAAGAATGAAGTTCAGTGATTTTACTGGTAACTTCATGTTTCAGAGTCTTTTCTAACCCTAGAGCTACCCTCCATTTCAAAATGGATGACCACAGAATCAAGTTGCTTTTCTCTCAACATTTTTGGAATGTGTCTCCTTAAAGTCTAGGGTAGATGTTAAATTACATTCAGTGTTCTTTTCCATGTTTTTATAAATTCTAAGTGAATAATATCACATCCTCCTAGGTGTTTAAACACCGCTTTCTCCAAATCATCTTATAGTAGAAGGGAGAATGGAAGAAGAGGAAGGCATTGGGCTTTGGCTGTGTAGGCAGCCAGGTGCACTCAAATCTAGCTCTGCTGTTTTCGAGCTGTGTGACTTTGGGTAATGTACTTAAGTTTTCTTAGACTTTGGTTTCTTTTTCTTCTCACGGTGGGTAGCATATGTCTCAAGGGGTTGAGGGGTGAATTGATTTAATACAAGCACAGTGGTTTGGCAAATGCTTCACACTCACTAATATTGATTTTACTTTTATTAGAATTAAGGTTGAAGAGGCTATTCTTTTCATTAGTTCACAAAAGTGTGAGAGAGATTTTTCCAAAATAAGTCAAGTTCTGGGGCATCTGGGTAAGCTCAGTGGGTTAAGCGTCTGCCTTCAGCTCAGGTCATGATCTCAGGGTTCTAGGATTGAGCCCCACTTCGGGCTCTTTGCTCAATGGCGGTCTGCTTCTCCCTCTCACTCTCCCTCCATGTTCTCCCTTTCTCTCAAATAAATAAATACAATCTTTAATTTTTTTTTTTCGTGACAGAATTTTTTTTTTTTTCTGACAGAAATAAGTTCTGTTGTTGACTTTCTGGCTTATCATAGTCTGCAGAGAGTCAGCCATCTACCCATTCATCATTCGTTCACTTGTTTATTCAGCAAGCAATGCAGTAACCAAGTATTTATAAGAACTTTATGAGGATTTATAGAACTATCATACCAGGTCCTGTGCTAAAACAGCAGGACTTCAGTGATACGTGAGAGATAGCTCCTATAATCAAGAAGTTTGCATCCATATGATGTGATAAGAGATATGAGAGAAGTAAGCAAAAGAGCTAAGATTATGTTAACATGTATATCATGACAGTATTATACACATCTTCTCTCTTGCAAGGTGGTCTGTATTTAACAGTTCCCCTAAATTTAGCTTCATCTATAAAGTTAAAAATTTTATCTAAATCTCCCTCTAAGATCTATTTTATCTCTTAAATGCTGTACTTCTACAATCATGTCATGGCTGTTCGGTTTCTTTTAATTCCCCCTTAAATTCCATCAGCCACATCTCCAGTCTAAGGTTTATGGAATTTATTGAGAGTAGAATGATTGACTTGCAACCCTTATCACTTTTTACTCCTATTATTTACATCAACTTTGTACAAATGTGTCCATAATACTGTGTTAAAACCTGATCGGTTTACCTGATATCTTGTTGAAATTTTTAGTTTTGTAAGAGATCATCTGCCTTGTTTCTCCTCATGATTGCTAGGTACTACTATTGCCACTTTTCTTCTTTCTTCATTATTTCCATTGTTTTTTTTTTTTTAATCTTTTTTTTTCTTGGACATTTCCCCCATATCTCTCAGACGTTATTAAAGTAATAATTTCTGCTACAAATTACACTGGCCTGAATATGTCTGGAGTATAACCAACAGCAGAATACTCAACCCAGCGCAATGTGGGGGCATTCAATACACTTGAAAACCCACTGCAGCCTCAACCATGATATTCTTGGATTGAATCTCTAGGAAAAAATAGGGAAGAGCAATTGGACACACCGTTGTCTGTATAGAATAATATTTGTGTGAACACAGGCAGACTCTTGGTGACCTGCCACCACAATACAACATACATATGACATACAGCGTGACATCAAGTATGACCTTTTTTCAGCATTCTGTAACTTTCTTATTCGGGTACTCTTTTCATCTGTTGCATTTTTGTAGTGTTTATTTGTCATCTGCCTCTTGTCCTACTGTGTAACTTCATGAGGAAAAGAAAATTTAATTGCTACTGTGCTGCCAGGACATTCCTTAAATACTCACTGAATGAATGTCATGAAATAGTTAATATATCACTGAAAATATAATAAGATCAAAATGCCTGAGTTGGTATTATATAGCATATAAAGAGATACTTGTTAAGGGAGACATGATTTTGACATTCTAAAGCAAACCAGTTTTACAGTTATTGCATAAATTTAGAGTTAAAGTCATAGTTTGTATGACTATGTATGACTAGTATGGCTCCAATTTTGAATACATCATTTCACCTTGAAAAAAAATGTTGAATATTAGGGGAACATTGTTGCCGTATCTACAAAATAATGAGTAATTATAGAACGAGTACTGGAAAACCAAAGTTGTTTTTCCTTCTAGTCATGATTTCATTCATGACACAATTTTCTGGGGTGCATGGGTGGCTCAGTCTATTATCTCGGGTCATGATCTCAGGGTCCTGGGATCAAACTCCACTTTGGGCTCTCTGCCCAGCAGGGAGCTTTCTTTTCCCTCTCCCTCAGCTTGCCATTCCCCACTGCTTGTGCTTGCACTCTTTCTCTCTCTGTCAAATAAATAAATAAAATCTGAAAGAAAGAAAGAGAGAAAGAGAAAGAAAGAATTTTCTATTGAGTGCTTACTATTTGCCAGACACTGAGGACAGTATGGATGCAGAAATACGTGCTCCTTTCGGCAGCTCACATACTGACACTGAAAAGATACAGAGATTAGCGTGACCCATGTGCAAAGATGACACATAAATTCATGTAGATGCAGAAAAGAAAGCGATAATCACTTTTGACTATTTTCTGACTGAATAGAATGAGGAAATCTATAAATGAGGTGAGCAAAAGGCTAGTATCTAAATAAAGCAAAGAATTAGGCTCCTAATAGAGCGAGGAGGAAGGGAGCAAAGGAAGATACAAGTAACAAAGCAGGCCTCCAAAGGGAGACAACTAATGGTGGGAGTTCTTATAAATGAAGAGACATTACGTGGGATGATGAAAATAATCGCATTTCAACATGCTCACAATAACCTATTTACCATGTGGACTAGCAATTTCCACTAATGAAAATTGATTCTAAGCAATACGATTCATGTTTAACGTATGTGTTCTTTGCACTTAGACTAAAGAACAGTCGGCAGTTCGCACGTTCTGCCTTAACTGTAAATGCCGACACTACGCTTGTTTCTTAGTTCAAGAACTTCAGCAGCACAATGAAAAGAGTGAACTACATTTTGAAGCTACCTGTCCCTGCAGGTGAAAGTCCCTCCTTATTTCCTTGCTAATTTCCAGCTCTGCAAGGTGTCATCTATACTCCCTTGTTAAACTGAATATTGACTCTTTCGTACTTAACTACTTTCAAAACCAGCACCTTTCCTTTTTTTCTTGTGTCCAAAAGTTCTGTAACAGTTTTCCCTCATCATCACTGGAATGGCTGCTGATGAATCAATGAATGCACACTTTCTTCTAAAAATAAATGAGACAACTTGACCAAAGTTGTCATTGTAAACTCCTAAGAACCACATTTAGGCCTTTACCAGGGCCCAGGACTGTGGATTTATTATAGAAACCTAATGAGTAAGTACATAGTTGATAAACATTTCTAATATATTTTTGTTTTGTTTTGTTTTGTTTTATTTGACAGAGAGAGATCACAAGTAGGCAGAGAGGCAGGCGAGTGGTGGGGGGGGGCAGTCCCCCTGCTGAGCAGAGAGCCCCATGCAGGACTGATCCCAGGAACCTGGGATCATGACCCAAGCCAAAGGCAGAGGCTTTAACCCACTGATCCACCCAGGCGCCCCTCTAATATACTTGTTACAAAGTATAAGGTTCAGTCAACCATCATTTATTCTTTTATTCCCAGTATCAATAACAAATTGTATCTTACTAGTTATCAACTTAGTGAAGGTAAATTCTAAGACTTTGAGTTTTAAGAGTGAAACTAGTACCTCACTCCCATCAAACATTTAACGTGTGCCCTCTCTTAAATATTTCCCAGCTCTTTGACTAACTTCCACCTATTCCAAACTTTCCAAAAATGGCTTTCTTCCTATGTCTGTAAAACACCCCTCTGTCCCTTCAGAGCATACCCAAAACTCCCTTGGTAAAAAAGAGCACCATAACTGAAGCCCCAAGACCAGGATCTAATGCTTTGTTCTCCATTTTGTAACCCCATAATATTAAGTAAACAAATTATTTTTCTAAGTTTTCCTGGGTCTGAGATTTGGCAAAGAAGTAAAGTACATGAGATCATCTATAAGGTCCCTTATGGTTCTTATATTTTATAATCTTATTATAAGTCACTCCAAATTAGCAGTACCCTCAGGTTCTGTGTAGTTAACTTTAAATCATGCTTTTATTTGTGTTGTTTTCTGTATATTTCTGTGTGTGTTTTTTATAACCACGTTAATAAACAGGAGTACCTTCATCTATTCTTTTCAATGCTATATAATCTTCAACAATTAAAACTTAGTCAAGCTAACTCATCACCTCCTTCATACTAGAAATTTTGATGTGAATTTTGTACAACTAAACTTAAACTACAGAAATATCATGGAATTCAGTTTTCCTGTACTATGTGGCATTCTATTTACCTTGGAATTTTATTGATGGTTTGAAGTTTACCTAAACCAGTGGCTTAAAGCACCATCTAAAACAACAAAAACAACAAAACCAAAGGTAGTAATCTATTTGTGCTGGCCTCTGATTACTTCTCTGTGTCTTATAATACCATCTAGTATGAGACATGCAATTGATAGATATTCCTGTGGAACAACTGTGCAGAGAGAAATGTGTGTGATCTCAGTCCAGTTCAGAGCAGAGTGTCCACCTGAAAAACCCTCAGCTCAGTGGAAATGATCATCCTTTCTGTTTTCAGTCTCATCCAAGAAGTTCAAAACTAAACGGACCGATGGACCATACTAGGACTTTAAACCTTCAAAGGGGCTCCTATGGATCAAAGATAGGCCCTACTCACCTGACCCTATCAGTTCACAAAGGGTGATCTTTTTAAGAAGACCCTTAAGTCAACTTTAAAAGAGAGCACTAAAATGGAATTTAATAAAACACACAACCAGCAAAATTGAAAATAGGAAAAACTTAAGATGGTCTAATACTGCAGGGCTTGACGGCACTATTCTTCCGCTGCTATGTTGAGTGATCTAGCCAAAATGACCCAGTAAAGAGAAAAACAACAACAGCAAAGGAAGAAATATTTTTAAGGAATGCTTTACTTTAGAAAATATCTTAATGTATTTCGTAGACTAAAACACCATCACGGAATTTAAGTTGGGCTCTCACAGGATGTATGTCTTATATAATTTATAGGTACTTGATACATGCTGAGTGATAATGAGGATGATAGTGATTATTTGATCATGAATATGAAAACAGAACACTTGCAAGGAATTTTCTATCTTGAATTTAAGAGGTCACCTTTATTTATCATCAGTTGTAAAATTCTTAGTACTGTCATTAAGAAATATATGTTAACTTATAACACAAGAATGATATTAGCCAACCATGTTTTTAGAATCACTGATAAGAAGAAAAATATTGCTTGAGGGCTTCCATTATTCCTCAAAATTCAGATGATTAACACCAAAGCTAATTTAATATTGTTATGCTATTTCCAACCTGAATTTTAAATAAATTATATGATCTATTCCACGACCTACCCTATCCTTTGAAACAAACTTTGAAGCAAAGTTACTTAAATAGGATTCTCTGGGCCTTCTTCAAAAATTGTGATGTATGTTTTCTGGCTTGCTTTCGTTTTTTAATTTAACATTACCTATCATGATTAAAAATAAACAAACCTTCTAGATATTAGTTTGGTAACCAACGGTGGAGTTTTTCAGGGCTATTTTAGATTTTCATTTTATTTTTTTCCTTCTTCAGTTTGATCTTTCTTTTCTTTTACTTTCAACTTCATGATAAATTCTAGATTATGTCTCACTGAAGCTTCAACACTAGATTTAATGAAGTGGCTGAACTTTTAACCTCTGAGACCAACACACTTTAAAACTATGACCAGTATCCATTGTACTTTTTGTCAGTGGTTCTGCTCCAGAGAAAGTAAGAATGAGTGTTACAGTGTACGGAACCTTATTGACCCAAGCTCTTTGGAATAGCATATGGAAAGGCTTTAATTCCTTTTCTGGTCTTTCTCAAAATTCTTGGGGGTAAAAAAAAAAGTTTCATCCTCTACAGTCCCCAACCCTGCTCCTCTCTTGGTAGTTGGTCTGCAAATAAAGAGCCCTTGGGTTGTCAGCGTTCAATAAAAAAATCACTTATTTGTAACCAGGCTTCAAATTTCTCAACAGAAAGAATTACTCTTACCAAGTCATCTTATAGCTTCCAAAATCGTCCTATTTATTCAGCCCACATTCTGCCTGTAAGGCCCATGAAACAGCGTTTCCTAGACTTCCAGAGCCAAATAGTTGGGATGCTTTCAGAAGGAAAAAACACATTTTAGAATGTAAAATTCATACTTACCTTTTCTTCTTTGTGCCATAAAACACTTATAAATGTCACTCCAAGCTATGTCTGTCTGTGGGGAGCCCAAAACCAGGCAGTTCCCTTATTTGTTGGAGGAATAATCTGATGAGCAGTGAACACTAGAGGGGGAGCTTACCCGTTCAGGAGAGAGAAAGCTTCAGACCCTTTGGGAGAGGATCTAAGAGATACTAGAGCTACACACTTAAACAAGTCAGCAAAGATTTGGTCAGCCATGGTTCAAAAGTCAAAGGGTCGAGAATGGTAGGTAGCCAATTTACTGTCATTTTCCAAAAAGGCAGGGAATCATAAGTGCAATCGAGACGTTTAGCTGCTCCACATGCTATGATATGGAATATTTTAAAAATCCTCTCAGGAGGCAGTTTTAACATGAGGAGTAGGATTACAGAGGCTTTTTCCCCCTTTACCACGACTGTCATTTAAATGTCTAAGGAATGATGGGATGGATTATCATAAAATTTTGACAAATTTGATAGCTCAAGTAAAAGGGGGAAATAGGCATTCTGATTATTAGGTTCTAATAAGACATGACATTTAAAATGAGTTTACACGGCAGTTAGACCTTTGCTTTTTTTTCCTCTTGAGTTAAAAACATTGAGATTCTTTTCTTTGGAAGGGAAATGACTTACTGCAGTTTTGCTTCTTTGTACTTTAATCATTATAGTCCTATTTCACCTCATATGTTTTTATCTCCTGTAATCATATCTAATTGCTTTCCACAACGTGCCCGAAACTGAGAAAACTTAAAGTGTACCTCAAAAAAACAAAACAGAGTAGTTAGGGAGAAATATTTATAATTTTAGTAAGAAATAAATGTAAACAAACCTTTGATTTGTTATTAGCTTACTTTTTTCTGTTTCATCTTAAACACTTGAGATAAGGCATAATGCTTTAAAGAACAAATTGTGTTTAACAGAAAGAAAGCACTAAGAAGAGATTAACCAAAGTCCTGAAAAACAAAACTGATTTTCTCTGATACCAATATCTATGACTTTAACAACCAAATATCAAGTTCCGTTTGTAATAAACTATCTCATCTCAACCAGCACGATATGTAAATAAACAAACATCTCATAATGATTGCTGAAGATCTATTAGGATGATTTACTGCAGAGTGCTGCTTTGTTAAAAAGGGTGGGGGAATGATTCAATCACAATTAGTCTGACCTTTGGAAACATCTTGAACTTTTAGCTTAAAACTAAACCAGTTTGGGACATTTTTAAACTATATATCTATTCATGTAATTAGAAAACTGGTATTTCTTTATAAAAATACAAAGAAACATAGGGGACTTTTAAAAACATTAAGTAGAAATGAGCTTCATTTTGTCAAATTTCCAAAAAGTAAAAGTGAACTGAAAAGAAATACTTAATCATAGTAAGTAAACTCTGTGTAGGTAATGGAGTAACTGATCAACCCTGACTTTTCCAAAATTATTCCACTTAAACAAGCAAAAGCAATATTTAAACATTTTTTATTTATATAATTCAATAATAAAGCAGAGGGAGCTTGAATTAAATTTATCAACTCTAAGTTTCCACATTGCCTATGATGGAAACCAACTATTTGGCTACTCAATAAAATCTATCTTAAGGTTGTTGGTCTGGTCCACGAATGTATCCTATATGCTCCACCGGCAGGTAACAGTGCAAACTGTGTAAGTGCCAATGCAGTGGGCACACTCGTCTGGATCTCAGAGTGTGAAGCTTTAGGTCTATGCAACTTGGAGGGGAATATGAGCTGCTCAAGTAAATGTAGCTTCCCCCTTGTACTGTCTGAACCAGAGCCATTTCGCTCCCTCAAGAGAAATGTGTAGCTTATCATTTGTGGTCCTCTCACAGAAAAAAAGATGTCATATGTTAGAAAATGCTAAGTCACCTGTCAATATTAATTAAACTTTACTGAAATATTCCAAATCATGAAATCAGGTCAAAAATTGAGAAGTAGGGGTGCCTGGGTGGCTCAGTGGATTAAAGCCTCTGCCTTCAGCTCAGGTCATGGTCCCAGGGTCCTGGGATAGAGCCTTATATCAGGCTCTCCACTCAGCGGGGAGCCTGCTTCCCCCTCTCTCTCTGCCTGCCTCTATGCCTACTTGTGATCTCTGTCTGCAAAATAAATAAAATTTTGAAAAAAAAAATTGAGAAGCAAAGTGAAAGGCAACTGGGCCTATAAGTAAACATAAAATACTTGGAAATTACAGTCAACCTTTGGACAACACATGTTTGAACTGTACAGGTGCACTTGTAAGTGGATTTTTTTCAATAAGCAAATGTATTTTCTATTCTTGTGATTTTCTTAACATTTTCTTTCTAGCTTACTTTACTGTAAGAAATAGAATACATATAAGGGGCAAAATGTGTGTGAACCAACTGCATATGTTATCAGCAAGATTTCTAGTCAATAGCAGACCATTAGTGTTAAGTTTTAGGGAGTCAAAAGGTATATGTTGATTTTTGACTACATGTGGTGTTGGTGCCCCACCTCCTGTGTTTTTTAGGATCAACTTTATATCCAACATAAAGTAGGCTAGTCTCAAGTCTCTTGACATGTTTGGTACTAGATCTCCCCATCAAATATATTGTATTTATTTATTTATATTTCAATCAAGTTACTTATTTTTTTTAAGATTCTACTTATTTATTTGACAGACAGTGATCATAAGTAGGCAGAGAGGCAGGCAGAGAGAGAGAGAGGGAAGCAGGCTCCCTGATGAGCAGAGAGCCCCATGTGGGGCTTGATCCCAGGACCGTGGGAACATGACCTGAGCCGAGGGCAGGGGCTTTAACCCACTGAGTCACCCAGGCACCCCAATTGAGTTATTTAATCCTTGGAATTTTTTCTCTGCATGTTTAAAGTTAAATTGACCTGAATTTAGATATTTTTTTGCTTCTAACTTTATACTTTGAAGATAACTAGATTTGTTATTCCTCTTTCATTTTTTCCATGTCCATTTTCTTTAGGAATTTGAAAACAATTAGAATAAAAAGGAAGAAATCTGGGATACTTATTTTTATTTTATGAGTTTCATTTATTTATTATATATTAAATATGCTCCTCATAAACTTTCTTGTGTCACAGTTGCAGGTAGGAAAATGTTACAATCAATTCATTATTTAAATGTATTTACCTAATACATTCAATTAATTAAGCTAATTTATCCATCCCTACACATCATTCAGACATATAAAAAGAGATTCAAGATTCAGACCTAGAAGTATGAGAGGAAGAAGATAAGTATGCTGCCTGATCTTAAAATTGATTAAGTAGAAAATTAATAGCTAAGAGAGTGTACATTCACTTCACAGTGAAGTAATGGTAAATTTACATAAAATATGTTTTTTTTCTTTATGTAGAACTATGAATTAATGCAAATGTCTCTGTTAATGACTGAGAATCTGTGTCACATCCTTCCTTCCAAGATTTGGAATTCATTCAGAATATTTCATGGAAAAGGCCTACTCTCTGACCTACTGATGATGTATTTTACTTTGAAATATAACCTGGACCAGGGATAGAGACAGAGATAGAAAAAGTGAGAGAGGTGAGAATATATTTATAAAGAAGAAAAATAATAATAGATGGCTAAACATTCAAAATCAAATGATGAATTTGCTTGTAAATTGCTACACATAACTGAATCTAGAACACTACATAGAATTGTGTAAGGAAATATAGTTAACAAGATGGAAAAGTATATGTCTTTCATATCAGCTTGTTCTTATAGAGGTTGTCATTTCATTAAGTAAACAAACAAACTAAAAAATACCACAGAACACTACTATGGACTGGATACTACATTTACATCTGGGTTATCATTGTGAATAAGAAAAAGAAAGGTGAAGAATATTATGAAACTTACAGTACAGCGGGAGTTCAGGTACCTAAATGGACAAATATCACAAAGCGAGGGTAGGTCACTCTCAACTCACGTAGAAGGAACACCTAACACAGACTTCAGAAATCATGGAAAGTTTTCAGGGAGTGTGGCAAAACAGGCCCAAATGATGGAATGACTTAAATTAGAAGAAAATGGAGAAGGATTCTAAAGAAAGAATGTTTGAGAAAATGAGTGGGAGCATGCACTGGAAGAAAGGTATGAGAGGTAGGTCAGCAAGGACCATGACAGAGAGAAAGCTGTTAGTAATGCTAGGAGTTCAGCTTTGTCTGCAAAGTAATGGAGGGCTTCCAAAGAGCTATAAGCAGAGGAATGATCAAAAATTATCATCGCAACTTGGAGAATGGATTGAAAAGTGACAAAACTGGAGGCAAACAGTTCGTGTGGAAAACTATGAACTAAATCAGGGACAGGTGTGCAGAGAAGCAGCTCTGTCTGACAGTTATTTAGAAGACAGAGTGGACAGATTCATCTTGGACTGGATGTGGTAGAAAAAAGAAAAGGCATACGTAAGGATATAAACAGTATTATAATATTTTACCAAGTAATAATCATACCAGATTATTGCATACAGCATTTAAAGTATTTCTATGTGGCACCTGACAACAACCCCAAATATATTGAAATTTTACCGTAAAGAAGCACATGGCATAAATAAATCTGTCCATCTATATACTCTTTAAAATCTTAAACACCATGATATTTTAACATGTAATCCATTTTTCTCATTTTAGTGAGAGCATGATTCTTTTGTAACCATTTTAGTTTTACTAATTCTTTCCAAGTTAAAAGAAAATTACATATATTTTACATAAAATTACATAAAAGTCCAAAAATAAGAACAACAGTGGCATACGTAGAATTATAAATACTTGCCAGCTGGTGAACTGCAGTGAGTATACTTAATAACTTATAATCTTTTTTTCATTTTTAATATAAATGAAAATTAGAACCAAAAAAAACACTTTAGGAAGAAATATTAAAATATTTACAAATTTGTGTTTGTATAATTATTCATTTCAGTCTATATAGAAATGTTTGCATTAATCTTACTATAGTTCTATTTATTTACTCACTCAACAAACTATTTTATAATATACATGCAAACGTTTATGCAAATTATGCAATATAAAAGCCAAAGAGATTAGATGGTTTACAAGATTTCCTCATTTCAGGTTTACTATTTTTAAACATTGTTGCAGAGAACGAGCAAGAGAGAGAGAGAGGGAGAGTATGCAATTTAAGTCAGAGAATTCACTTGCATCCTGAAAAACAGACCCAGCGAGTAAGTGAGAATATCTAGGCAATAGTCAAAGTAGAGATTTACTTAGAATATTTGCTATCAGAATTTACAATTTGGACAGCAGTACATCCCTGACTCCTTTATGGGGCAGAACACTTTGATCTGGTGGTTTCTTTGGGTTCATAATAAATACCCCAGGGTATTAAGGGAAAAGGTAGAATGAGGTTAGAACCCAAGTTAGGATATAGACTATGGAATTCTGTTAGTTTCCCACTCTTCATTTGGATGTCCAATGTCCACTTTCATGATGAAAATGGTATTTCCAGTGCCCAAAAGTCAGAGAAAAAGTACTATTCCTTTAACCATTCATATCACTCTGGTCCTTCCAGGAGTCAGGCTGAATATTAATTTTTTTTAAAAAAGTACAGCATGTATTTTCCACCTGTTAAGATTTCCTTAGGATTTTCAGAAAAACAACATTACATCTGAAATTTTAATCACCAAGAAATCTATAAAATGCATGCCAAGCATTTTTAGAGTGCTGTTGGAAACAAAGTTGACTCAAGACTATTACGTATGTGAAAAATGATAAGTAAAATTTTCATTATGGAAAAATGATCCTTCTAAAATTTCCCATCAACATCAGAAGGACATAGAGAAACTTTCCAGTACGTAGGAAATTTCCTGTGGGTAGGACGCCGTATGTCCTGGTTTCCCAGTACAACCCATAATATATCTGTTCTCTTAGACTCATTAGTAATAGTGCTGTTTCATTCTAAAAGCATCTAACTTTGGGTAATAAAATACGTGACTACTGGGGCACCTGGGTGGCTCAGTGGGTTAAGCCTCTGCCTTCGGCTCAGGTCATGATCCCAGGGGCCTGGGATCGAGTCCCGCATCGGGCTCTCTGCTCAGCAGGGAGCCTGCTTCTCCTCATCTCTCTCTCTGTCTGTCTCTCTGCCTATTTGTGATCTCTCTCTCTGTCAAATAAATAAATAAAATCTTTAAAAAAAAAGTTTAAAAAAAAAATACGTGACTACCTTACTAATAGAACTTTAGCACCATAGATGCTTGGGCAACATTGGTCAATAGTGCTCATATAGTACTGTAAGAAAGATCTCATATATCAGACATGATGACAAAGGGGCATGAGGTTCAGTATTAAACACTGATATCAAAAGTTCTGATATTTCACTGCTTCCAAGAGATGACATTAATAAAGATAAGAAAATCACAAAACAACATGAACTTATAGCAAAATTGTGTAAATCAGGCACAGGGCATATATGCCTCCTGGTTCTATGCATGATTGCATTATTTTTTAACATTTGTAAGAAAGTTCTAACTGAGTTCCAAAAGCATCTCTGACTCAGGTGTCTTTGAATGGTGATTGTCAGGAATTTCTAGCATTTCTCATGAAGCCTGAGGATAATGTCTGCTCATCCAGATGAACTCAGTTGATTAAGAGGGGCCAATTAGAAAACAAGTTTTATGAAATTTGAAAACCTTAGGTGAAATTGAGAAACAATTGATTTAAAAAAAGAAGAAGAACAAGAATTGAAAGTGCCCGGCTAAAGACCCAGTGGTTCCGTGGCTTGCAATGTGTTAAATGTGTTTATTTGTACTTTCAAAGTTCAGATTTCCTCATACATTTTCATACTGATGGAGATAAAATGCTAAAGTCTTAAATCCCTCTATGCCATGCTGAGTTGCTAAGGGCTGTTGAGTTTTTGTTATTTCTCCTCTCGAGTTAGCTCTGATTATGCCTGCTGAGTGAAAAATTTGTATTTGCCGACAGAAATAGGAACCACCCCACGTGCGCTTGCACTCAGCAAATGCTCCAATACATCACAAAGATTTGCTCAACCCACCTTCAGAGGCCAAATCGAGCATGTTATTTTCTGTTTAGATCTGATTCTGGAGCCTATCAGTCAGGAGTGTTTTCCAATCTCTGATTAAAGCAAGGCCTACAAAGCTGGAAGTGTTCACACACAGTCTCATTAGAAGGCTGGATGGAGTGACCCAGGCCTTCTAGCACAAAGCTCTGAGTGAACTTCAAATATGAGAGTGCATCAATCAAATCCAAGCAAGGCTTTTATGTCATTTTTCTACTTTGCCTTTAAAGTCCTATAGGAATGCCCTTTCCAGCTGTACAGCCGAAAAGCATTCAATAGAAACAAAAAAGCAAAGACCCCACCACCCCCTGCCCCTTCCAAATGGGTATGGTTTTACCTCCCCCACCAAGCATTAGAGAGTCTTCTGTGCGTTTTAAATTATTTAGCATGTTCAACAATGCAACGGAGAATATATTCGCATCACTCAATGGCTCCGTATTAATTATTACTACCCATGCGAAAGAGAAACCAATAAGGTCAAAGGCAATGAGATTGCATATTGTATGTTTTATAATAGAGGGAGCAAAGAGATTGAGGAGAAAATAAAGCAAGGCTCATAGAGGCTTTCATGCCCTCCCCACAACCTTAACCCAAAACTTCACTTCTCTCATTTGATGTGTTGGCTTATAACATTAAGAAAACAAAAAGCATAAATAAATAGAATCATAAAGGGCTATCAAGAATCTCTGCAGAAAAAGAGAAGGCGTAAGTCAGAGAAGGAAGAGTCAGGCATTTAGGTTATGTTTGTTCTACACACTGCTTAGGGCACTAGAGTCATTTTCAAAAATACATCCTTAAAAGATAAGCATAAAGCAAAACAATATAAATTTGCCCACTAATATCATTAGAGGAAAATGCATGGGTGCACTTAGCAGTGATTATTAAATTTAGGTGCTTTTGCTTTGAACGTCAGTCCAAAAAACATTACAACACAAGCAACATCAGTATGAATTAAATAAAATGAGCTTTTGAAGCCTGAAAAACAAAATCATTTAAAAGGAGTAAATAAATCTCTCCTCCAGTGTAGAAAAAGTTTCCTGAATTTTACACCTCTCTTCAAACAAGTGAATGGTTCGACTACTCAAGATATCCTATATTGATTCAATCAGGTAGAGCAATACACTGAAAATACAATGTATTTTCACTGAAATACCACAATACCGGGCAGATATATTGCTTATTCAAGGGAATTCCCTGTATGTGTACATTTGTTTCCATCTCCAAACTTTACTGAATGCGAAGCAAATACTACCCACAAATAGCACTTCACCCACTCAAATATATTGCAGTATGTAAAAGAGCGTTTGAATTTAGAGCAATATATATTTTTTTAAATTTAGCATGTGTTTCTTTACAGGGCTTCAGATGTTTGGAAGAATTATGCAGATTTTATAAATGAGTACTAGAGCATTATGCTACTTGATAGTGTCCCATCTGTGCTTCCCCTGTAGTGTTTGACGGGGCATCTGTGTAAACTGCTTTTTTTTTTTTTTTACTTAATTAGTTTATTGCATAAAACTTAATGCACTACCTGATAAAAACTTCTGTTTATTTCAGCACTTTTCCCCTCCAGAGCTGATGTTCATCTTGAGTTCTCATCAGGCCCAACTTCTTCCTTTGTAGATTTCTCAACTGAAATAATGAAATACTGCTTTTTCCCTCTTGATCATGTAGGGTGTAATACACTATTCTCTTGTGACAAAGAATCTTAAGAGTGTAAGTAGTAATTAATTTGATGACCCCCATACTTCATCCATTTTAACATAGCTTCTCAAATAAAATATCTTATAATGTTGTTGTTGTTGTTTTAAGAGGGATCTTAAAATTTTGGGTTTTTTGTTTCTTTACATCAACTTCTTAGAGAACAAATAGATGCAGTCATGAAGTGTGTACAACAAACCTTCCTATCCTCTCCAGAGCACGCTTGCCTCCATTAAGGTAAGCTATATCAACATAGGAGCAAAAATTTTGATGAAATGAAATAAACCGTAAAATACAAAAAAAAATATTAAATCAGTTTGTCATTCTTCCTTAACTTGTAAAGGAAATAATTATAGAAATCTCAAATGATAAACTAAATTTTTCACTTTCATCTCAATATCCAGCCACCGGAGAAGCAACACAAACTAAAGAACATAGAGATCGGGATAGAGAGGACTCCTGAAAACATTTTATAGGTAATACAGATCACTGATTAAGGGCATTGGTTTTGAATCCAACTTATGTGAGCTGTAGAACCTTGAGAATTTTCTCTGCAACTTTATACTTCCTTATGTTCATAATGATCTCGTGATGGTCTTTACCACACAACTATTGTATTATATAAGTTTTTACTTGTCAATGTGTAAGGTAGTATCTGACATGTAATAATTACTCAAAAAATATTAGCTATTGCTATGCTAATTTTAATAAGATCACTTATTTTCCTAGAAATATCAGCTCACATTAGTCCACTCAATGTACCTGAAAACAGTAACAATTGCTTTTCCAAAACTTAAAAAACACATTTAATATAAAATATTTAAGAAGGCTATCTTATATAGCATGTAAGCATATTCCCTCTTAGAATAACCAAGAGGACAATACTATAGGAATACATTTTATTTTATGAATCGTTCAAATTGAAAACTTAGTAGTCAGCCAGTTAGGAATTATGTAACTTTAAGTTCTATCTTCTAACATTATGGTCATCCTAAAGGTAAGTTCTGTAAGATTTTTTTTTTTAAGATTTTACTTATTTATTTTACAGAGGAAGCAGGGAGGAAGGGCAGAGGGAGAGGGACAGATAGAATCTCAAGTAGACTCCACATGGTCATGGAGCCTGATGTGGAACTCAATCTCATAACCCTGAGATCTTGATCTGAACAGAAATCAAGAGCAGGACACTTAACTGACTGAGCCATCTAGGCACTCTCACCCACAAGTTTTAAATAGAATACTAGATAAATATTTTTTGCATTTATAAGCCTTATAGATTATTTGTCCATAGATATTAACCACTTATTTAGTGGGCACCAATATTGTAATTGGTCTATAACATGATGAAATGATGTTTGTGCTCCATTATGCTCTCTGTCAAATAGATTTTTTAAAAAATTAAGAATATAGATTTAAGTTTGATCTTGAATTTACCTTATCTCCAAATGTGGAAAACCTTTTAATGATGTGCACTCTTGTTCATCTAAAAAAAGTCAATGCAAATGAACAAACTAGAAAGTGGAATTTCTAACAACACTTCAATATGTAAAAATCGAAATCAAAATGTCAACTGCCCTGACTTGGAGCAAACTGAATTATAAACTAAACCCTCACACTATATAAATGTATAAGAACTTAGTAAGCTCTAAAAGTGTTCTTATATTCACATATAGTATCTATTCCATCTAAAAGTATAAAAAGTTTAAAAGTTACTCTGTAGGATATAAATACTTATATGCATTTTGCCTCAAGGTTTAGGGCATAAAGAGTTTTGGCAGTTGCTTAAAACCCAGGGGGAACAAAAGAAATATTGATTACAAAAAAAATATCAGTTTGATGCCAGTAATAAAAATTATTGGAAAAAGAATATTTTGTAGTACAGTTTGTTTTTGTCACATGGAAGATGATCTTAAAATTTTAGTTGAGAAGTAGTAATACTTTGCAGTGGTTTTTCACATTAACTATACCAGTTACTTCTAAACGTGGTTTCTAGATTTCCTCCTCTTTGTATGTCTAGTTCACAAAGACCAGAAAATGATGATCTCACATATACACGTACACATACACACACAATTTGGAAAAGTTAAAATCAAATAAGTATCCCTAAAATTCTCATGCCTAGTTTGGGAAATTTAAATCATAAGAAATATTTTACAGAAATCAAGTCTGTATGTGACTTCTCAGCCCTTGATGATTCTTTTTTTCTTATTCAAGCATTCAACAAATATTTATTAAGTACCTATAATGTCACAGGCCTAATTCTAAACAGTAGGTATATAGTTTCATATATATGCTCATGGATTCCACATGCCAACACCAATCAAACATCTGCTTTCCTATTATTCATTTACAAAAACAAATGTTTTCTCACATTCTATGCATTTGGATCTGAATTGGGGTATCAACTGAGTTTATGTAGACCTAATAACGGATGGGTTTCTGAAATTGAAAAAGAAGCCCAAGAAAATATAAGACAGTTGCAATCTTTGAAAATGTTCTAATATCATTCACTGGGTAGATCAAGAATTCACCTAACACTTAATTTGGAGTCATTCCCTGTGTCTATCATAGCATCCACAGACAACAGCAATCGAAGTGCAGAGAAAAGTAATGTGAAGCCTGCTTCTATCCAATTTGGCACAGCAAAATTTTTCCCCAGTTTTATTGAGATATAATTGACATACATTACTGTATGAATTTCAGGTGTATACCATAAATATTTAACTTACATACACTGTGAAATGATTAACACAGAGTGTTAATATCCATCATCTCATGTAGATACAAGAAATGGTGGGGGAATGTTCTCCTTGTAATAAAAACTCCTGGGATTTACTCTCTTACCAACTTTCATGTATATCATTCAACAGTGATAACTATGGTCATCATGTTGCTCATTTTATCCCTAATATAAATTTGTCTTATTAGAAGTGGAGATTTGTACCTTTTGATGACTTTCTTCCACTTCCTCCTCCTTCTACTCCCTGCTTCTGGTAGCCATAAATGTGATCTTTTTCTTTGAGGTGCTTGAGGGGTTTTTTGTTTGTTTTAGATTCCATGTATAAATGGATAATTCTTACTGGTATGTGAGACTGAGAATTATTCAGTTTTCCCATGACATAATAAAAATGATTATTAACCACATACCATTTCTTGGTATTTCATGCTGTGCTATAAGAACTACTTAAAGCGATATAGATTCCACTTTTATAATATAAACATTAAAAAAAATTTTTGGAAAGGTTGAACCAGCTTAACTTTTCTGAGCTCTGTTCTATCTATTTGGCAAGATGCTCAAGCTTCTTTGTAAATATGTTCAAGTTAATATCCTCTGTCCTGAGAACACAGTAAGTCATGATTACAAATATTAGATCATTTCATGTACAGGCCAAGCTAATTAACCTGACTCCCTCTCTTCAATAAAATCCCACCATCATGTAAGGTTTAGTTTCCCCAACATTTTTAAATATGACATAACTTCTCTAAATTAACGCTCCTAATTTTATACTTATGAAAACTCAGAATTCTGTGTCTACCTCTAGTATTATCATGACTTCTTTTAACCACGCGGGGGGGCAGGGGAGGAAACCAGATTTTCAAAACCAGAAACTCTTATAAAGTAATTGGAACTGGTCAAATCAAAAGTGAAATATACACACTGACAGTTCTGACAAAGCAAAAAGTATCCAGCCAAACTTAAAGAATTTCCTAAATTTGCTAATCATTATTTTTTAGACCAAGTTTCCACCCACTAACCCCCGCCCCATTATATCAGGTTGAAGTGTCTAAAAGAAGATAGACCCCAAAGAGCAGTTTAAAATGCTTTAAAATTTTTTTAATGTGATACTGTTCTTTTTAAGGGTTCTTTCATAGGTGATCAGTCAGAGATACTGACTTTTGTGAGTTAACACAAAAGTGAAATAGCACTTTTAAGTGCTGTCTCTCTTTGGAGATTTAATGTGCTTTGTAATATCTCTGAGATCAGTCAGGGAGAGACGAGAAAAAAGAAATTTGATTTTGAGTCTGGACCAAAGCTCGGTGACTTGAGAGGCTCCTAAACATAATGAAAAGGAAGAAGTTTCAAAGAGAAAGTTGGCAGCTATGACCAGAATCCACAGGGCTAGCAGGACTGACATCAACCAGACGCAGATTTAGAGGGGTATCCTATGATCTCTCTTGATACCATTGACACTTCAAGACCCAGTTTCATTGGGGAGCAGTCCAGTAAAAGAACATCTCCAAAGGACACAGCATGGTTGCGGTATTGAGAAAGACATGAAAATGCCAGCACCAAGAGCCTAAAGCTGTCCTTTTCTCCTCCAAAGATCACATATATCAGGGGAAAGCAAAAGTCAACATCTGAAACCTGCTTTTTCAAGCTTGACTTGAATGATATAAAGTTGGCTGTATAATAGCTAGATGCTTACCTTTCTGACCTAGGTTCAGTCTAATGTAAGAACAAGTTATTAGCTGATTCCTGGTAGTCTTCACTTACCTCCTGGTGAATAACTTTCTACTCCAGGTTTTTTCTGGTTTTGTTTTTGTTTTAATTAAAATATCTGTGAGCTAAATTTGTGCCCAATACTGAAAAATCAGCACTTTGATCCTTCCAGTGTTTTCAAAGACATGTATTTCTGCTAATAGTTGTAAAAGTTGAAATTGATGCCCAAGTAGCTATGTCTGGAATATTAATTCTAAATTTGATTAAAATGGTATCTAAACAATAATGATCAGTGAATTAAAGAAATCATAGAGGTATTTTAAGTTAGAATGTGTGGTTGACAAAAAGGGTGGGTGCTTGAGTCCCGTAGACTTCCAGTTCACTTATAAAGGGAAAGAAAAAAAAAATCTAGAACAAGTATGTTAACCATGTGGAGGCTTTAAAAATTATGAATAAAATGGATGCAACAGGAGGATGTCTGTTCTAAAATAACATCTCTCTCCAATAAATTACCTTTGAAATACAACTACAAAAAGTTTTACAAATTTGCTTAGATAAGAATTATGTTCAAAATGAATAAGAACTGAGTTATTTGTCAAAATAACTATGGTAAAAATATCACTTTTAGTCTAGATGCTCAGACAATTGAAGGAAAAAGCTAATAATTACCACTTCAATTTTTTAATGCTTAACTTCATTATAAAACACAGAATTCTAGGTCTACCTCCAGTATTATCATTACCTCCAATGTATGATTTTGGAAATATTTCATGACATAAAAATATCTGATTAATTCAGCAAAAAAGAATTAGGTGAACTTAGTGAAAAAATAGTCAGATGTCTTTTTTCAAAGAACATTAATTGAAACTATGTTTAGAAGACTGTTACATTTTGGGGATACTTTCAATGTTCTCACCTGGAGCAAAATTATAAGAAACTGAAACTTCTCATATAATAGAAATCATTATTACACATTTACTTTTAGTGAAGTTATCTATTTTGTGGAAATAATTCTTAAGGAATTCTTAAGGAAACTGTATTTTATGAGGTGCAAAAGTTTTTCTTTTAATTATTAAATGAAGTGAAATCAGAATATGTGATTTCAGTCTCAGCCATAAACTGAATTTACAAGGTTTCATTACCTTTTATCAAAGTCCAGACAAGATTATCTAATGGCATCTGAAATGCTAGCAAATAATATATGATCATACCAAAAAGTGTAAGAAATTAATCTACTGGAAAGGTATTTATGAGTATGTAGTTTTTCATTAATTACAAATAAGTATTAAATAGCAATGATAGAATTAAAGGACTAAAATTATGGAAGATGGTTTTTGCATATTACAAGTATTTAAATCAGAATAAACTACATCACCTAATGTTCCAAACCAGTCTATCTCTTTAAGCATTTCTCTTTCCTTATCAAATCTAAAGAATTATTTTTTTCTCCATTGGAATACCTGGACTGAGGGTAATCCTTGGCTGTACTTTGAAAAGAAAGTTATCCTACTACTCTTTATAGAACCACCACACACAAGAAACACATATCCTAGAGATAAGTGTAATTTTGAATATAATTATTTTCAGCCAACTAAAATTCTATTGAAAAGAAAATACATTCTTTTTAGTTTGGGTTGTCTTTTCTTGTCCCCTCTTTAGTCTTTAAATAGCTCGTTATAAATCTAATGTTCTGTGTATCTCCTGAGAATAGTATCTACATTTTCTTTGAAAAAATATCTATCAACTCACCCACATGTACTAATAAGTATAAAATAACAAAAGGAAACATAAGAGAGAAATACCACAGCAAGCACTGGAAGTAATATATGTCACTATCTTTTCTACTTATGTAAGAGTGCAGATGTTTTCATAAATGCATCTATATAAATTTTTTTTGTCAATTATTTCATTCCACAAATATTTATTCAAATCCTACTACATACCAGGTTCTGATGATCCAGAAGTGAACATACAAGATGAAGTTCTTATTCCCAGGGAGTACACAACCTAATGAGAGGAGAAAGAATATGTTAAGTAGTAATAGATGCTACAAATAAAATAAAGTCAGGGCATAAAACAACAAGGGACCGAGATGTACTCACGTGTACCCTTTATTTTATGATCCAGTTGATATTAATAGAATGATCTTTCTACTATTGTCACCTTCTCCAGCTCAGTAAGTTTTGTTTTTGACAAAATATAAAGAAGGAAATAACAAAGGAAATTTTAACTAAGAATCTCACTGATGCCTGATCAGTTTTTTCAAACTTAAAATAGTGTTAAACATTTCCTAATGTTAAAACGTAGAAATCCAAGTCAACTAACATGCAGTATGCAGAATTATGCTAAGTGATTTAATTCACATATACATAACTTTTATTTAAGATTTGTTTAGTCATTTTGATGTTTATTATTATGTAAGTAATTCTAGATTATACTCTATAAAACATGGGATCTACCCCCTGAATGTCTTCTATTGCTACATTGTGAAATGTATCATTAAAAGGCAATACAATTATTAGACTGGTATTTATCCATGTCCTCTTTAATTTAGTAATATCCAAACTTTTGAAAAATATATGATTATTCTGCTTTTAAAAATGCCTAGTCAGGAATTTTTTTTGACTTCTAATTATTTAAATATTATTAATAAAAAATTATTAATTTTATCTCAATTTATATCTTTAAAATGATTTATTGCTTTAAGTTAAACATGATTCTCAATCACCTTCTGTGATTTCATAAAATAATAGGTTTTTTAAAAGTTTTTCTTTAAATTCCAGTTAGTTAACATAGTATAATATTCCAAATGAATTAAACATCTAACTGTGAGATATGAAACCATAAAAATCCTAGAAGCAAACACAGGCAGTAACCTCTTTGATATCGGCATAGCAACATCTTACTAAATTGCCTCCTGAGGCAAGTGAAACAAAAGTAAAAATAAACTATTGGGACTTCATCAAAATAAAAAATTCTGCACATCAAAGCAAACAATCAAGAAAATTAAAAGGCAATCTATCAAATGGGAGAAGATGTTTGCAAATGACATATCTGGTAAAGAGTTAGTATCCAAAATATATAAAGAACTTCTACAACTCATCACCAAAAAAACAAACAGTGCAATTTTAAAATGGGCAAAGACATGAATAGACATTTTTTCCAAAGAAGACATTCACGTGGCCAACACATGAAAAGATGCTCAACATCACTGAACATCAGGGAAACATAAATCAAAAGTGCAATGAGCTATCACTTCACACATATCAAAGTGGCAAAAACCAACACAAGAATAAACAGGTGTTAGTGAGAATGTAGAGAAGGGGGAACATTCCTGCTCTGTTGGTGGGAATGCAAACTGGTGCAGCCACTCTGGAAAACAGTATGAAAGTTCTTCAGAAAGTTAAAAATAATGTCCTTGGTTTTTTTTTAAGTAATATATAAAGGTGATAAAATTCTAAGAATTTAATTATTTTAAATTGCTCTCAATATTATCCAGCAATTTAATAAACAGGGAATCACTATTACCAGTTTCTTTTAAATTCATACTTGTTAAGTAGTCTACATAGTTAAATAAAAAGTGAAAAATGTGATTTTCATGATAAGTGATTGTCTTTGGAATACACCAATATGTTTTATGACCTAAATTAGTAAGCTCCTAACTTCTCATAAAGCTCTTAAAACAATTCATTGAGGACTGCTGAAAGAATTAAAAATGGCAAGATGGGATTGGGAGGGAGACAAACCATAAGTGACTCTTAATCTCACAAAACAAACTGAGGGTTGCTGGGGGAGGGGGTTTGGGAGAAGGGGGTGGTATTATGGACTTTGGGGAGGGTATGTGTTTTGGTGAGTGCTGTGAAGTGTGTAAACCTGGTGATTCACAGACCTGTACCCCTGGGGATAAAAATATATGTTTATAAAAAATAAATTATATTTAAAAAAATGGCAAGAATAACTGCTCCAGTGTGGTGCATAAAATAATGAATTCTGGAACACTGAAATGAAATAAAATGAAAAAATATGAGGGCCAGCTTTTTGAGATAAATATTTAAGTTTAAGGGGAGGCATTTCTTAAAATCTTTATCTCCCATCCAATAATGATATTTGTAAGTGACGGTTGTTATGAAACTTGTTTGAAATTTTAACAATTATTATTAGTACAGGATCCCATGAATGCACGGAGAAAATTCCTTATGTATCATCTCATCAAGTCTCTCTGTAATCTTAAACCATTTAAAATATATTGTTTGAAGAGTTTAATTCAGCTCTATATCTTTAGCTACTTGAGAGGACATTTGAAAAAGCATAGTAGAAGCTTTATTTCAACTTGTTACTCAGCAATATTTCTTTTGTGCCATATAGGAAAAAAATAGATACAATTTCTCAAATGATAGTTCTAAAAATATGAGCTATTGGCCCAACTTAATTCTAATTTTATTGATAGCTTAAACACCAGCTTTTATTATGAGAAAACATGTTTATAGTTTTGTTCCAACTGATGTCTTTCTGTGTTTTTCACTGTCCCAGAGGAAAAAAAAGCATAACCCATAACCTTATCTAAAGAAAGATATGAACCAAGGGTCACATATCAGAAATGATGCATTTATCAACCACATTGATGTAGGAATTTCGAAACTGTTTTTGTTTTCCAAAAATATTTACATTGACTAAAATGAGCCGTAGATGGTGACAGATTTTATGTCACCCTTCAGAGATGTATCATCTACTGCTTGAGGCCAAGAAATGAGTAGTTTCCATAATTAGTAAGCAAAATTGAATAATTGGACTGTGGTTTATAAGGGGTTTTTCCTCTAAAAATAAAATCATGTAATCTTTAAGTCCTAGTCAAGTGGGCTTACTTGACTTAATCATTTAACATAACTACAAATAAAAATAATCAAGCATAGATTTTTTTTCAGTCTTTTACTACAATATCCACACAATAGTTTTCTAATCGCTTGAAGTTTTTCTGAATAAAAATGTACTATTCAATTTCAATATGAATTGAAAGCAAGATTAAAAATAATAAAAAGAATGTATGTCCCCTTAATAAATGAAACACTTGAGAGTCAATATCTGAATTACACCATTGTGAAAAGATAAGACCAATTTGACTTGTATTTGCCTCTGAAGCAAAGATTTATTTTGAATGAGTACCTCTCACAAATATTGCATTTAATATTATATTTCCCCATTCTCTTACATTGTGTTCAATAATAGAATGTGCTTTGCTAGGCAAAACTGTAAAGTACTTATAACTTGATGACAAACTGAAAAAGTATTTCAACTGCTTTTTTTCGATCTTTCACTCATTTACTCACTCATCAACTCAGCTGATATGAATTGAATGTGTGTATCCAGAATGCCAGTGATGTAACCATTAAGAAGATAAAACATCTGCTATAAAGGAACATGTAGTCTAAATTCATGATACAAATGGACAGTTACTGTCTCTTCATTTAAGCCTGAAAGATTTGTTATAATCCAAATTTTTAAATGAAATTTCAAGTAATCTTGGGTCCTTTATTATTCAGTAAATTGACATTGGTTTCTTCTGTCTATGGAATGATACTCTGAAGAATCACCTAAACAGATACTGTGTGTGCTACTTTTTTCAATTTTTTTTATCAAGGCTCATTATGGAAAATGTTGATGAACATTCTTCATCAGGTTCTCTCTAGGTGACTCACCAACTTTTAAGATATTTTTTCAATCATTCAGCTTATCCATGAGCTTTAAGAAAGAATTCAAAAATTCTTGTGGCACCTTTTCAGAAATCAGGCACTAAAAAAAAAATTACATTGTGGATATCCTGTAACACCAACATTGGTGGATCTTTGGTTTTAAATCTTCAGAGAAACTTCTGGGTTCTGCGTACCTTGAGGCACATAAAATGGGTAGAGAACTCCTTACATAGGAATTATTCAGCAAATTATACTATCATTTATATAATATAGACTTAAACTCTGGAAGTTAATTTTCTTGGAGTCATGTATGTGACTGTGTATATGTTTATGGAGGAGTTAAACTACAGAACCTCTAAATTTTAACATTTTTTATAGTTTTGCCTAGTCCCCCTAGTGAAGTCCTAGACCTGTCTCTACCCACTATTTTCAAAGTTGGCAGCAGTATTTCTGATAGTATTATAAGGACATTCCCAGAAATACCATCTCAGAGAAACAACTGCTTTGAGGACACTGTTTGATCATGGTAGAATACAAGATTATAAGTGTAAAAGTGGAGAAAGACAAACCTGTGTGTTAAGTATAATAGCACTTCTAGAAATACCCGAGTGGTTGTATGTCACAACTATGAAGTTGTTTAAGATCAGTTTTTTAAAAAGTTGATTTTTAAAAGAATGTGTATTTTCATTAATTTCACTAAGTTTTTATATAACATTACCTCAAAATATATTACAATGTTATAAGTTATATCATTATTGTTATATTAAAAAGGCATTGGTATATTGAAATCATCATCTAGATTTGCTTTGCATTGCAAAATAATTTCCACTTGAGTAGAGTTTTATTTTAACAATCACATAAGTAAAGAAAGGGGTACTTTGTTCAGTGGCTATATTTTTCATGGCCACAATTAATGATCTAATAACTATTATTTTGTTAATTTAGTATGTTGATTTATATGTACATTTTCCTACAATACCATAATTCAGATATTTATCTTTGCAGGATGAGCACTTAAGTTTTAAGTAGTTGATAGTAGCCATTGTGCCTCTAATTGGGAATGTAAAAATTGGGAGCAACAAAATTAAGAAATAATCTAATACTTTCTTTGATGTCACTAGACCCATTCATTCATTCATTAATTCATTCATTTATTTGACAGAGAGAGACACAATGAGAGAGGGAATACAAGCAGGGGGAGTGGGAGAGGGAGAAGCAGGCTTTCTGCCCAGCAGGGAGCCTGATGTGGGGCTTGATCCCAAGACCCTGGGATCATGACTGGAGCGGAAGGCAGACACTTAATGACTGAGCCACCCAGGTGCTCACAATCCTGCATTTTTAAAAAATTTTTTCATCTCTGCAGCACCACCTTCATCCTCAGGTGTGTAGTAGCTTCATGGTTTCATTGCACACTTTCTTATACCCATTCATGTAACATTCAAAAAAGCTAATGTATAGCTAGTTATGCTACTTCTCTGCTGGCTATTTGTAGATTATCACATAATTTTGTTTATTATATTAATTATCATGTTTAAACCAAAAAACTATATTGCTAAGGATGGTAGGTCCTTAAAGACTGACCTAAAATCCTTCAGAAAGAAATAATCTGCGGGCAGTTATGGGTATAAGGAGAGATGGTTTCCCAAAGTGATTCAGAAAGCATTTATTTCACATTTACTTTGTACAAAGTACTAAAAAAGTCTAGAAGTTTGGTGTATTCAATCCACACCACACACAAGAAGAGTTCTTTGGCAACATGATCTCATTATAGATACCTGGGATATAGGACTACCCTGGTTGTCCCTTCCATAGAGATGGATTTAATTTAAATGTGAACATAAAATTTAATAATTTGATATTCCTACACACCCCAACTTTAATTTTGAAAAAGACATTTCAGTTTTTCACCCCTTCAGGTCCCCTTACATAACTTATCTGGTTGCATAGGATCGCACAGTTTAAATTCACTATGAAGATGTCACAATATAACTGAATCTTTTGCTTTGAGAAGGTAACTAAACAACAAAACAAAACAAAAAAAACCCTCTTCTTTGCCTCTTTTCACTTGTAACTTTTAAAGGAAAGTACTAAAATGGCCCCTCAGCACTATATTCATATATTTTGGGTCTCAGGAGTGAAAATGATAAAAGTGAATAACTAGGACATGTGCTCACTAATTCCTTTCTTTCCCTGCAGAATGAGGATGAAATTATGAGAATGTAAACATTCATGTCTCCAAAGAAGGTATCTGCCTGCTGAATTGCAGTCTGTCTATCATTAGAAATGGTGGCTTGAAGAAAACAAGGAATTAAGGAAACTACTTTTCCCAAGACTAACCTATTTTTCACTAGGGATACCTGGCCCCTCATCAGGTTACAACTCAGAGCCATTCCGCATTGATTTTCTCACTTTAACATCAACTACCCCTACTCTGCTCCTCAAGGGTATGCCGAGATAAGTTACGGAGAAGTCTGCTTTTCCCCTGCTCTCATTATTTCCTACAGAAAGAGAATGTACTTATTCTCCACTGCTCCAAACTGAAGTACATGTCCCAATACCACATATTGCATTGTGGGGTAACAAATTGTCAATAATAATGTACCTTAACTGGGATACATATACATGTCTATTATATTACAGTCTTTTTTAAAAATTTTGATGGCATCGTGAAGTATAACTGTAAGTACTCTAAGTAATTCCACCCTAAAGCTCTGTTTTACAATCAGGATCCACTGCCCTACTCTTAAATGGGTTCATAAGGAAAGAGGAAAACGGGGGTGAACCATGGGAGGATTATGTTCAAATCAGTTTGGGAAAACCAAAGGACAAAAAGGGTTGGAGCTTACTGCTCACATATAATATAGTGATCAGAAAAGCTCTATCAACCTAGTGTTATCCTCTCACCAGCATGGATGTCAGGAGATGGGGACGAAAGGTGGCTCAGTGGTGTGTCTAGCCATATGGTTCTGACACAAAGCATGATCCAGTAAGTCAAAGGGAAACCTATAAGTTTCCTGTGGCCCCAGAGAGAAGCAAGCAAATTGCAGTTTTATGCGTGAAGGAGGTCTTTAAGGAGCTCAGAAAGAAAGAGAGGCCGTGTAGATTCAGAAGAGAAGACTACAGGAGGGTTGTGCTTGGTCCAAAAGCCAAATTCTTTAGGTAAAGAGATGCCTGTGCAGGTACCAGTGTAGGTGACAGCAGTGGTGGTGTGAAAGTTACCCATCATCACCCCCAAAGCCTTTCACCTGCGCAACCCCCAGCCGTGTAGATTCCTACTCACAGGAATGGATAAAAAAACACCCCGGATGGCTTAGATTTTCTTCCAAATTTAGACCTAAAATAAAGCCTAAGTTTAGTTACAGAAAATTAAAATGTTATGCTTCTTAAACAACTATAAGTACTGAGATTCATACCTGCTACAAAATGTCATTCTCCGCTACATGACAAGCACTTCTGCTCAACGCACAAAGGACTGGGTTACCAGAAAGGGTATGTCTCAAAAGATATATTCAAACATACAACCTGTTATTTAAAAAAAAAAAAAAAAAGCTGTGATTTACTTGGGTCCTAGCTTTCAGAATCCCATATAAATATGGTCACAGTTTAATCAGACCCTATAGCTTCAACAGTGTTTTGTTCATAAAAACTCAGTTACAAAAGAGTCCATATGTTATTTTTATGAACTGGATTTCCTAATCACTACTTTACACTGATAGCACTAATGCCAAAATGATATGGTAAAATTTGACTCAGTCCTACAAAAACAGACAACACTGGGGGTAGATGGCCTGAGTTTTTGAGATCAAGTTCTCGCTCTGATTTTCTTCACAACTACAAATGCCATCTCCAAAGTAAAATGTAAATAAATACATATATTCAATAAATTCAAAGAATTCTTTGGACTTTAGAGAGAAAAAGTATTGGCTTTTTAAAAAGAAAACATAATTTGTTACAAAGGATTTAAAATGCAAAGAATTAGTGACGTGCCTCCCATGAAAAAGTGTGCATATGTGCACAAAAAAGTGAACACCTGTTTGCCACACCCCAGCCCCTGGTACTAAGGCTACTTCCAGTAAATTTAAATGAATTCAGGATTGTCCTTATATATAGGTGAAAAGAACAGAAATTTATATAACATGAATTGAAGCTCTAAAATCAAAAGTCCAATAAACCAAAAGGGAAAAAAAGGTACTACATCTAGCTTAATTGCTTCTACTGTTTGCAGAGGCAATTTTTGTTTGTTTCATAGAAAACAAATCCTTTAACTGTATAATACAAGGCTTAAAATGCAAATGCATTTTGTGGAACAAATTAACAGTGTGCCATGTAATTTGTCAATGAAAGATAACAGACTTTAGTGAAAGCAAGTTTTAATGTCTCTAAAAGCAATTGCAGGGAGACTCCAAAAGCAATGGATGTTTAAAGGTAAGGTTTTGTGCAAGGTGCAGGGGATACCACAGAAAGAGCAGGCAGTGTTGTCTTAGATTCATATCATGGTTTGCCCCATTAGTCGCCTGTACTGGGACTACAGTGATTCTCAAAATTCTCAATAGTTCTTGACAACTAAAATGTACCACTATGTTTCATTTCTTCAGCATATTTATTGAGCTCCTACTGTCTCCCAGGCATTCAGGATACTGCAGTGATCAAAATCCACAAAACTTCCTATCCTCACAAATTTTCCAATCTAGACAGGAAGTCTATAAAAGAACCCACTGTCTATTATGTCAGAACCACAAGAGTTTCAGAGACAAAGGAAGGGAAGAAAACTGAGAGAGATCATGGAATCGGTGGGTTCGTAATTTTAAATTAGGTACTTATGGAAGGTATAGAGAGGTAATTAAAGACCTCGAAGAGATGGAGGAGTAAGCCATGCAACTATGCTGATGGAGGACATGTGGAAATCTCTGAAAAGTGTGGTGCACACACAATTTTGTTAACTTCACTCCAGCCAAGTCTGTTGGCACCCTTTCCTATGACGTATAGTTGAGTTAAATGCAGAGATCTATAATACTGTTTACTTACATTTATATACATATATGTACAACACATATGCATGTGTGCCTATATTTATGTACACCCTTAAAAGTATTTGTATTTATTTTAAAATTTTTATCATAAAAATTGATGATAAACATTTTAATTTATCTTATCTAATAAACAAGAATGGGACACAATGAGTTAGACTAGAAAGAAATCTTTCCTTAATCTCTATTTTATTCAGAATAAGAGTTCTAAAGCTAATTGGAGTAATTTTAATTGGAAGTTTAGTTTAGAGACAAAAGTGAGAATACCCATTGTTATATCTAGGTATTTTTTTTAAAAATAAACTCCTTAAGTTAAATGTTATAATTTAATAAATTTTATAATTAGGAGTTATCATACCTCTTTTTTTAGCTTTATTTTCACTCTAGATGAAAATTATGACAATTCTGCAGTATCTTTTTAGCTAAAAAAAAAAAAAGGTAAAATACATATTTATGAAATTAAAAGGACATTGCCAAGCACAGTGGAGTCAGATTGGCCCAGATTTGCAACTCCATTTATCTTTACAAAAACAGCCTGACAGATAGACCTCACCTTACATTCTACATTCTACAATGCTATTAAGTGGTTTTCACAGAATAACATTCAGCTTTAAAAAAAAAAAAAATCCTTTCTGTAACAAATCAATGTATTCCAATACATCCACTCAGTAGCTGTGGCTTAACTATGGTTTGGGAGATTTCGTGAGAGAACGAAATGAAGGCAAGAGGAGTGGGAAGGAAAATTAAAAAAATGATACTGCCTAGCTACAAGCTGCAGAGGGAAATTAATATTCAAAAGGTTAAGGTGTCTGTGAAATGTATGTAATGAGTAACACTCATAGTTTGTTACTATAGGTTCATTGCCTCTAATGTTGAGGACGGCACATGGATAATTTACGATTCCCATTGTCCCCTCTGCAGGGATTAATTCTGAATTATTTATGTACCTATATACGCAGAGAACTGAAACATTTTAGTTAAAGTCAGCCACTCACTCATAGTCTTGAAATTATGCAGCCCTTGTTGCTAAAAATGATGTTAGCCTCTTGTGATTTAAGTCATAACATTTTATTTTCAGTCCCACTGAGAGAGAAGGCATACAGGAGGGGGAAAAAGATATATTTTTCTAGAATAAATCTCAGAATGCATTTTTTTAAAGATGTAAATAGATAATGGTAATTTTGTTGAGTCAAATTATTGTTGTAGAGAGCGTGTAAATAAACCTTTATTTTATTCATGATTTGTGATTTTGCATTGGAAAACTGAAAAACTTGTTTTCATATTGGTATCTTTAAATACAAAGCTCCTGGGTTTCAGTAAAGGGAATTCCACCTACGTATTAATTAATCAAAGAACGAAATTTCATCTTTGGAAAATTGTTCTAATCCATTCAGATTTCACAGCAAACCATTTCATTTAGTCAACTGAATTCAGAAAAAGTACTGTCTCCACTTCAACTCTGGGATTACTCACCACTTTTAAAGGCTCCTGTGACTACATCAGAATTAGGGGGAAAAATGCAGGTATCACATATTTCTCTGAAAAAATAACATTATATTCTAAATAATGTGTTTGATAGGTGCTAACCTTGTCAGCATAAGACTCTCTTCCCATTATTATTATATCATATTATTATTATATATTATGTATATTATAATAATATATTATTATATTATCTATATTCTCTTCTTCATTATTGATTTTTAAGAAAATGAATTTTGAAACACCATGTACATTTAACATGCATTTTTTGCATGTTTTGGTGGAAATTATAAGATCCTATATATTTAATCTTTTTTTTTTTTTTGGTAGGAAAAAAAAATCAAAACATCTCATATACAATTCATTTAAGAAAAAAGGCATCTGAATAAAAACAGTCTCCAAACAACTGACCCCAGGCTTTTGGAATTCAGATTACCCTGTCTCTTATGATCTTAGGAATTCTGTTTCCCTAATAATTAGGGTGCATCTCAAGTAGATACAAAGCTGCACGGGGTACTGAGTAGTCAAATAGACAAGGAGTTAGAAGTATTCAAAAAGCAAAATGTCTAAGTCTATCTAGATATAGACATATACATATCACATATAAGACATCAATTTCTCTTTTAGCCCCTACCCCACACAATTCAACAATTGCTAATAAATTAAGAGGAGGGGCATATTGATGTACTGCTTGACTATAACACAAAGAAGTGTAGTTAGCAAAAAGCTGCAGTGGGTAATGAACAGTATTTTAACTCGGCAGTTTAACCTCCGTGTCTGTCAGCTGTGACCTTTTACCAACCCCAATGAGAGTCTGATTTCTCACTTTTGCTACTCACTGCTGGATGAGTGAATGTAGAATTTGACAGCGAGAGGTTTTACATGAAAAGGAAAGGTACTTAAAAAGCATGTTTTGTGATGATAGGCTACATTTATTCACTGTTCATTACGCTGGGTGCAGCAGCAGCGTTGGTGAATTGATTGGGTGTGAGCGCTTGTCTGCTGGGGAAGTGAAGAGGTGTTATTGACCTGCATGGGAGCTGAAGTGACCTTTAGATGACCCCCCTTTCACCTGAAATTGACCTTGAAAACAACCTAGGGTTCATTCCCATTTAAATAGAGGGAAAATTCTTCTAACAGCATGTGAATTATTAGAATTGATATATGGAGCATTTCCTTTTCTCCCTCCACCCCCCTCCCTTTTTTTTTTTTTTTTTTTTTTTTTTTTTACTTTTACAGAAGTAAATGCATGTAGGGGGTAAGGCTAGCGTTGGCTTTTAAATTTCCAGACCCTGCAGCTGCTCTGCTTAGTGTTTGTACAGATTTATGGAGGGGGCCAACCAGACTTTGGACTGCTTGATGTAAAATTTTACCATTCATCATTATTGATTAGAGTCCACACTCTGTGACAGAGCCCAAACCTTACTATGACAATTGCTATTTCAGTTGTTATGGGCCATAATGGGCCATAGGGATGATTTAAAGGAGCACAATAGCTATCTGTAATTACACATGAATAATCCATGAATTCTACACCACAACGCTTATGATCAGACCCTAACAACCAAGGCTCGAGACATTTATTCTTGTTCTCTCTTTGGCATCTGTGCCAAAAGTTGCCAATTTATGAAAATTTAAGCACAACAAGCTTACCCTCTCCCAATGTTCTAAGTTTTTTCCTTCTTAGTTAACAATAAATCACACACTTGGAAAGTGATAGAATATTGCCTGTTTATAGATGGTGGGATCAATAATTGAACTTGCTTCTTACTAGAAAAGAATGCCCATTATTATTGCATCAAATAGCAACAAGTAAATGTACTAGAAACTTGGTATAATTGCCGCTTGAACCAGAGTGGAAAAAATAGAACACTTATTATTATTGCTTTCACTTTTTAAGGAAATGTTTTACTCGCAGGCTTTAGTGTCCTTTTTGGCCAAAAAGTTAGGGAGGGATAAATCAAGACCATAAATTAGGAACCATGGTACAAGGGAAACATGACTGGTCTTATGCAAGCTTTAATAAGTGTTGAAACTAATACACTAACCTAAGGGGATCATGTTAGACTTCAACAGCAAATTATTCTCTAATTTTATGTGAGATGGAGGGATGGAGAAAATGTTTGCCCACTAAGCTTGTGCCTATGTGTAGCCCCCAAGGTCCAGGGGGCTGACATACACACGCCTAATAAAAAAAAAAAAAAAATCACATTTGTTAGTGGCTCCTCAAACTATTCCCATGTCCAAAATATACCTTGGAGGGGAGACCACTCTGTGGATATGGTAACTTTAAGGATATCTTTAGGAGTGGTCTTTTTTTTATCCCCCTAGGTATTTTGCAAAGACTCCAACACTCTAGATCCAAGAATGGAAAATCTATACAAAGTTTGTAAGCCTGTCTCTTCTAGCTTTTAGAACGTGTGTTACCAACTACTAGATTTACTCATTCTGAGATTTTGATTTCCTGACAATTTAGGAAGCCACTTTAGGCAGTGTTTTTGATCTATCTACCACACATTTCAGAAAAGTCACCCTTCTGCCCGGTTTAGGACATTTCAGTTGTTCAACCTATTTGGGGCATACTAGTGTTGTTTAACTCAGATGCATTTTTCATACTGTTCAAATATTTACATGCTGGGCTACAGGCTTATTAGCAATCTGGTGAAGTATTTTGTAAATCTGGATCAAAATTCTGACAGGATATTTATTGCATTGACTTGACCTATTTACTATCTAAAGCCCTACTCCATAATTCTTGTTTCATTTGATGTTAATCCCATGCACAAAAGGCAGTAACCACAACATTTGTATACAATAACACTCCAGCATCCACGCAGGAGGATTCTACTAATCTGATGATCTTCCCCCACCTCCGTGTGATCACCTGTGACTGTTTCCAAGCACTAGGAGGCCCTAAATTAACCAATGCATGTTACCTAGGGCATTCTGCGATCCATGTCTCTCTTTGCAGCGATGATCCTCTCCAAGAGTCCGCAGCAGGAAGAGGACCTGCAAACAGCAATTATTCTAATTCAAGACCATATCACACTTATTAATCTTTGGGAACATCTTTGCCTCTACAAAGTGTTGTAAGGTTGAAATGCGTGTTGCCTATTCCGCCAAAGGGGTTGCACTGCAAAACGGAAAAGCAACGCTTAAGTTTTACAAAGCAACTAATGTAAAATGACACAAAAGACAGATTTTTTGCCAAGTCGTGTAAATGATTTTTTTTCAAATATTATTTCTTTCTTACTGCTCTCATTTGTCTGTACATCAAGGAAACCCAAAGCTGGGACATGTTTTCTTGAACAGCAGATTCTTTACAAAATACAACAAAAATGAAGGCTGGTAATTGGTAGCACATTAAAACTCCGTGTATTTATCTAGTCAGCCTCCATCTCATCTTTGTTCCTACCTCTCTATAAAGGAAAAGGCAGTTTTGCCCAAAGGAAGAAATAAAAGGGAATCCTCGTTAAAAGGTACATTAACGAAAAAAAGAAAAGCTTTATTGAGGACATGTGCAGAAAGGGATGTTTGAGTAGTAAATGATAATTTACTTTTGAGGTATATTAAAAAGGTTTAATCTTACTGATCATGAGTTAAATTGGATGTTTTAATCAGTTAGCGAGTGCCAAAAATAATTATGCCAGAGCGCTTAGTCTGCAGAACGTGTACACAAAGCATATAAATCCTCTGCTTCCCCAGGGATTTCTCAGAATAACACATAACTAAAAGACAAAAGCGATATCAAACTCATATAAATTAACATTGCAAATGATCTGAAAAATATAATAAATAACATGATCCCATCACTTTGAATATGCAGCACAGGGAAGGGTGTCCAACACAAATACATGCATTAATCTCCCGTATCCTTACTCAACTTTTTCAGTAAACTTTTCTTCCATGTACTTTCTACAGTTCAATTCAAGGTCATTCCTTTCATTGAGAGAGCTGGGCCGGATGACAGAGCATAGAAATCTGCGCTCCTTTTAGAAATGAATGTGAAAAATAGGATTATTTTCCTAATGAGTTTTTATTGAGGAAGTAAAATAAAGGAGTTGGACCCAAGGACCTTGAGAACCCTTTGAAGTCCTGAAAATTCTGTAATTTTAAGATGAATATTTACCACAATTTTGATACTATCCAAACAAAAGGGAATAAATAATAGATTATAAAGATGAACTAAGAAGCTGTAGGTAAAATCATTTCAACTCTTGCACAATGAGTTTTGAGATAAACTATTTCAAAATACTAATAGCTACAAAGGCTGAGGCAGACCATATACTTTACTCCATTCATGTGAAAAATATAAATGTGTACAGTTTGTGTGTGAAATATGCTATACCCTTAAAACTCTATTTCTTGTTGATGTATCTTAAGTACACAAAGTACATCCTGACAGTTTGATTCAATCACAATAGACTAATTCAAAAATAATAGTACCTCCAACATCTCTTCCACAGATAATCGACAACTTTGTGAGTACAAATAGTATTTCTCAACATAAATAATAAAATCTCTTGGACCACAGATTCCTTCCCATCACCGATTCTTTTTTTTTCAGTGTAAAAAAATAGTTAAAGTTCAAGTAGCCACAAAAAATTTTAGATTTCTAAAATATGTTTCTCTTTAAATAGTAGAATTTACTCTGGAACATTTATTCAAGTTTGATGTAAAAATTTATCATTTTTCTGGAGGTCGAGGATTATTGAAATCTAAAAGAAGAGGAGGCTGAGGTTAAGTGAAGCGTCAGTTACACATCTGATGCTTTTCCCATTGTGTAACTTAATTGGTTTACACTGATTTTGTACTGGAGTATTTAGGGACAACATGGGGGCTTTTCTGAAGATCTGAACAGCTGCTTGATTTGTTAATGAACAAGGTTATCAGTAGCCAATTGCTCACAGCTGAAAAACTCCATGCTCCTGGTTAGTCCATTGGAGAGAATTTTTTTTAATGTGGCTTTTGTGTTTGACACTGTTGCCTTTTGGGTGATTTGGTTCCATCCATTTATCCCCTTTACAACCCAATTTCGTTACATGTGAATTAAGACTACTACATACAAATTTTTAATCTGTGTCATAGATGTAGGGATAATTTTTACTCTGTGTCATAGATGTAGGGATGCAAAAGAATTACTCCTCTTGAGAACATAGGAAAAAACCTGTCCCTTTACTATGGACTTTTCAGTTATCACAACTATTTTGGAGGGAGTCAAATATCCCTTTGAGAAGTTCATGAAAGGGAAGAATCTTTACCCACAAGTTGTTTTTAAGTACACACACACACACACATTTTTGCCAACAATATTACATACAAACAACAATGCATATATATTAAGAGCCCTTCCAATTAGAACTATTTTTTCTATAGACTTCTTTTCGTGTCAAAGAGAATGATAACTTAGAGGGGGAAACTTCCTAACGAGTCATATAGGAAAGAAGCAATTAACTACCATGTTATAAAGATCAATTACATGTTTCCTGTTGAATAATTGGTCATGCTGCACAGACAACAAAATCCATATAGTGACAAAAAGAATGTACATATTCATTTGCGTTGCCTCTTCTAGAACCAGGATCATTTAAAGAGTATTTTGTACTTGTTAAAAAGATGTCTTACTTCAGTGCATATGCAGTTTTCATATCTTTTCTAGATTTTCAGCATAATTTCAATAGTCCGCTAAATAACGGATACACAGTTGACCCTTGAATAATGCAAGGGCTCGGGGCACTGAAACTGAGAAAATCATAAGGTAGTGAAAAATACATTTACAGTGCGGCACTATATTTATTGAAAAAAAAATCCACATAAGTGGACTCATGCAGTTCAAACTCATGTTGTTTGAGGATCAACTTTATAGATATATAGTTCTAATAACAATTCTGAAAATGAGATTTGGAAGTAAATTCAATGCTTTTCTGTGTGTTATCCATTATTCTCTCCTATTCCAGTGGTTTCCTTAATTATCTGCTCCAGAAGAGATGCTTCAAATGACTGGACAGTCACAGACCTTGTTTTTAAACATCATTGCTTTACTACCATGGTAGTTAATAATCCTTCCAGTTAGAGAATATACACAAAATAATCAATTGCTGAAATATCAGTAGTGACATCTCATTGAAGTTCTAAAAAAGAGATGAAGAAATTTCAAAGATGTGTTTAAACTTTATATATTCAGGGACACCTGGGTGGCTCAGTCATTAAGCTTCTGCTTTAGGTTCTGGTCTTGATCCCAGGGTCCTGGGATTGAGCCCCACACTGGGCTCCCTGCTCAATGGGAAGCCTGCTTCTCCCTCTCCCACTTGTCCTGTTTGTGTTCCCTCTCTTACTGTGTCTCTCTCTCTGTCAAATAAATAAATATTTTTTTAATGAAATAAATTCAAATATTCAAATCAGGTTTATTTGGTATATTATGATTATTAATTTTTAAAGATTTTATTTATTTATTTTGGAGAGATAGCACAAGCAGGGGGAGGGGCTGGGAGAGAAGGAAAAGCAGACTCCCTAATGAGCAGGGAGCCCAATGTGGGGCTTAGTCCCAGGATCCTGAGGTCATGACATGAGCCAAAGACAAAATGACTGAGCCACTCATGTGCCCCTTTAGTATGTTATTATTAATGAACCCATTATTGTTGTCATTCCATTTCCAGGAAATACTATCTTGGTTTACAAAAATAAGAATTCTGCTTGATTTCTTTAAATTTAAGTTGAAATTAAAACAAACAAAAAAATCTCCATAGTCAAATATTATAAGCATTTCCTTACATATATCTTTAATTCTTTCACCCCTCTCATGATTTTGGCTAAATCCCACAGCTATACAGCTAAATCTGGCTAGAGAATAACACTGCGTCATGCTGATTGGTCTCATATTCCTGTTTACTATAATGTAATCATTAAATTTACTGTCATGTAATCATTAAATATGTCTCCAGTACATTTACATTTCTATTCTCCTGCACAAATATTTCATGTCTTCTCACTCTTCAAACCTCAACACCCTCTCCCTTGTCCATACTCTCAGGTAGTAATTTTTTTTCTTTCACTGAAAAACTTGAAGCAATCAGGAAAGAACCTCCCAGAACTCCACTCTCCACACTACCAGTACATGGGCTCACATACTCTGCCCTTCTGCCTGGTGTGACTTGTTCCATTTTCAGGCTCTTTCCTCAATTAAAGTCTGACTTTCACACCAGTTCCCATCTTTCCCCCCTCCTCATGGGCATAGCCCCAGGAAAGGTGCCTCTCACTTTCTCCTATAATATCATTTGTTCACTCTTCGCTGGACCTTTCCCATCATTATATGGGAAATAATATGCTAATTATTATTTCTGACATGTTTAGACAATTTTTTTTCTCATTTTTGTGTTCCTTTTTCAGCAAAACCCCTCAACAGACTTTTCTAGGTCTAATTCCTCTCCTCTGATTCTCTATTAACTTCACCCTAGTCTAGATCACCACCACGCCATGGCCACAGCCACCAAATTCTGCTCTTTGATCATGACTCGCTAATTGTAAATCCACTGACCAAGTCCAATTTCCTGCCTTGTTTGACTTAACAGCAAACAACAGATTTGATTACTCCCTCTTCCCTGAGATACTTCTTTACCTGGTTCCTACGTCTTGGTCTTGGTTTTCCTCCTACATGAGGAATGCCTCCTTTTCTGTTTCCTTTTCTGTGCTGCTTCTTCTCCCAGGCCTATTCATTTGAATGTTCCCCAGAACACATTCCCCGATCTTCTCTTTTCTATCATTGTCCCCATCTTTGTTGATCTTGTTTAGTCTTATGGCTTTAAATAGCATCTGTATGCTTAAACTCTCAAATGTATATTTCCAGTTTAAATAGATCTCCTGATTTGATGACCTGACATAGCCATGGAAATGTCCAATAAACAAATCCAATATATGTCAAAATCTGATCTTCTCCCCCTAGATCTGCCCTACCTTTTGTCCTTGCCTTTGTCCCCCAGTTGATGACAGATTTGTTCTTCAGTTATTCAGGCTAAAAGCCATGTTTAATCAATCTGCAAATCTCATCAGTTCTACCTTCAAGTATCTACAGTCTTACCACTGTTCACTTACCCTGCTACCATCCTAGTCAGAACCACCGTCTTCTCTCATCACATTGTTGTACCTCTCTATCAGACCTCCCTGTGTCCACTCTTCCTTTCTACAGTCCATTCTTACTATAACAAACAGAGCAATGCTACAAGACGTAGTTGTGATCATGTCACGTCATTGTCGGAATTCATCAATGACTCACCATTTCACCCAAAGTAAAAGCCAAGATCCTTAAGATGGCCTAAACATCCCAACATGAGCTGGGATCTGCTCCTCTGTACCCCATCTTCCATACTGTCCCCCTTTCCTACTTACTTCACTCCAGCCACACTGAACTCTTCTCCTTTGGGGCCATTGCTTTAGTTATTTTCTTTATCTGGAAAATGTTCTTTATTCTTCCTCCAGATAGTTACTCAGCTCATACTTTTCTTCCAAGTCTTCACTCTAATCTCATCCACATTGCCTAAGAAACAACTTCAATACCACAAACTGGAGTTCTTCCAAGACTCCCAGTCCTCCTCATCCTGCTTTAATTTGTCTTTATTACCAGGGCACTTACCAACTTCTAATTCATTATATACCTTACATATTCTTTACATTTGTTTTTAATTTCTTTTTTTCTCTTGCCACTAGACTCTAAGTTTCAGAAGGCACTGGTCATTTTCTATTTTGTTGACTTATATATATCACCACTCCTTAAAATCATGCATGACACATACTCGTAAACATTTGCTGAAGAAGTTTTTTTTTTTAAATCAAGAATCAAATAAATATATATAATAAATAAATATTTAATATAAATATAAATAAATGCATATATACACATTTATATGTGTTTGTGTCTATTTGTGTGTGTATATCTCCACTCATAATGTACTATGGTAGTCATTACAGAGTTATGCACAGGGAATTATGGGAACATGAAAACCTACTGAGGACTTCACCAACTAACAAGGTCAGTTAGTTGCCTCTCCTTCATGTGACAGAACCTGGAGATTTATTTGGAGAAATTCAGCCTGTGGATTTAGGGACATTAGAAAAAGCAAAGGGAAGAGAGAAAGTTGGACTTCTTTGGCAATTTGAATGTCTTTTATTTCTTTTTGTTGTCTGATTGCTGAGGCTAGGACTTCTAGCACTATGTTGAACATAATTTAAAAAAATAAAATAAAAATAATAAAAAAAAGAAACAGCAAAGGATGAGGCTGCTTTATAATATGAAATAGACATATTAAATCAAAGGTTATGTACTCAACGGTGAACTCACCCCCATCCCCAGCACACACATATACACACATGGAAACAGGGAGAGAAAAAATCATTCCCAGACATATTCAAACAAGTCTGCAGGTCTATTGCTCCCAGAAAAATAACTGAAGGACTCTTTTCTGATGAAACTGAATGACCTGTGAAGAAAGGCTGATATTTGAGGGTTTCTCCAATATAACTGACAGGTCTCTTCCCCAAAATCCAGTTATAAAATCAATCACTCAATAAGCCTGGGCAAGAGATACTGAGCTTCCAGTTAGAATTTGTGTGTGTGTGCATTATTCTTAATAGATATAGAAAGACAGGTAGTTTTAGATATTTGAGAATACCTCTTATGGGAAAAAAAAAAAAAAAGCCCAGAAATTAGAAGAATCAAACAAGGTAAGGAGAGATATTTTCTTTTTAAATGAGTAATAGAAAGTGATATGTGGAACCTGGGATAATTACAAGAGGCGGTTGGTTTTCTTGGGTTCACCATGGTAAGGAATAAAGAAGATTCTTGATTGGAGATGGGTGGGGGGTGTCATTCAATCAATCAGTCAATATATAGTATGTGCTTGCCAAATGTCAGGAACAGTGGGAGTCATGGAGTATAAATAAAGTTTCAGCAAGCTGAGTCTGACATATCCATGTGACATTTAAGTCACAATAACGTGGTGACTTTTCTATGTACAAATTTGAAGCCCGAAAGAGTTGTCTAGGCTGAAAGTCATCTCTACTGTATCACTGGTACTTGAATTAATAGGCATAGATGAGATTTCTCAAAGAGAAAAAGCTGTAGATAGAAATTAGAAAATTTAAATCTATCAATTTCCAAGAATCTATTGTATTATATAAATGTAAAGGTTCTATGTTAATCAGATAAACTTTAAAAAAAATAAGATAACATTAGATATTAGGGGGAAATAAAGCACACAAAAATTTCTGCCAGATAAACACTTAAAATATTTTGGAAAATTCTTCTGAGTGCATAAATATGTTGTTTAAATTGAAGTGCTCATTTTTAAAGACCTCATATAATACACAGATTTAACAAAGTTTAAGAATTTTGAAAACATTTTACTAAGATTATATATTTGGTGACATAATCTTTTTTATATGCTTTCATTTACAAAGTAACATACCTCCCTATATATAAATATACATTCAGACCATTGATATTTAGTCCATCATTAACAGATTACAAAGGTAGAAAGGTAAATAATATGAAATAGACATATGGTATATGGTAACTATTTAAAATAAAGTGAGCAAATAATTAAAAAAATAAAATAAAATAAATTAATAAATAAACCTATCAGATGAAAGTGAGTTGTTTTTGTCAGTCCAAAACTCTCACAGAGGACAATTGGGAGAAAACATGATAAAACATGCAAATCATCTGTTCGAAGACACTGGAGAACTAATGAAGCACCAAGGACTGGAGGGTCTAAAACTCCAGAGAGGGGAGAATCTCCAGAGCGTAAGCTGACTTTGGCTGCTACTTTTACCCTGAGGCATTTGCCCATCCTAGGCTTGAGCAGGAGCCTAAGAATTGGAGGCTCTATGAGGAAGACTCATAGAGTGCTCCTCCCAGGGAAAAGAATTACCAATACATATTCAGAGAGGAAGTTCAAGTGCATGAATGGGTTTTATCTCAAAGGAATGGCCACATTCGGGGACTGTGCAAAGTCTAAGGTTAAAAGCTAAAGTGTACAGCATCTGAAAAGTAGCTGGGGTATACACCTGCTTCAGAAAATAAAAATTAGGGTATGAGACCTGTCAAGAGAATGGGGCCCCTAAATCTTCCCCATCCACTCAGTTGGAGACTCTAGAGGTCCAAGGTGAACCTGGGATAGGCCAAGCCACATCACTGCTGCCACACAGCATCAAAGCTGCATGTTCCATTTATTTGGGTGATCAGCTTTCATCCTTTTTATCTACCAAGAAAGCAGTTAACTCTCTTTAATCTCTGAAGATAACATCATCTGCAGCCTCCATGATTTTTATGTACAATATTTGACATTTAATCAAAAGTTACTTGGCATATGAAAGACAGATCCACCGCCTAAAAACCAAAAGGAGGTGGGGACAAAAAACCAACCACCACAAGAAAAAAAGTTCCTCAGATCACCTAATTATTAGACTGAACAGGTTATAAAATAATGATGATAAATATATTTTTGAGAATGAGGGAAATAAACAAAAATTTTAACACTAAACCCTTAAAGAGAATCAAATTAAAAAATAAAATACTTGAAATTAGGGACAAACAAAATGGTATCAATGGCATTTTAGACAGAGCAGAAGACTGTGGGGAACATTTGGTTTAAAAAAAGAAAAAAACAACAATTTAAACCTCCTGAAATTCTAATTTCATAATATTGACAATGCTTTTACTAAAAGCAGTATAAAACAAATTTTTGAGTAGGTACCAATTTTAAGATTTAATGTTCTAAGAAACCAAAAGGAAGCAAAGAAAATAATCATCGTTTCTGTTTAAACTAATACACATATACAGTTTTATCATTTTTACAGTGCTGCCAACTGGATAATTTTCTAGTTGATTTCTTTCTTTTCAGTCTTTCTTGAGTGTTTGACAATTTTTAAATAATGGTATTAGAATTTAAGCAAAAATAGAAGACAAAATATGAAATGCACAAGTCAGTGGGGGTGTACATGAATTAAGATGTATACTTGTATAAAAGGGTGTAATTCTAGCTTACTTATAAGGATTATAGATATGCAACATGATAAGGGATATGACAGAAAAGCTGGTTCAGTAGCAATAATAGTCGGTGACATATTAGCAATATAACTAAGTGCCAACCAAAGTCTTTCACAGCTACTATGCCAAGACTAAAATAGAAATCAGACACATGTTTCTATCAGATGGGGGTTCATTGGTAAGATGCAGCTGTTGCCTTCAGCACAGAAATTGAAGATAAATAGATTCATACTTGAAGAGGTTACAGCCTCTTCTGGTAATCTAAATCAGGTTATTCTTTAAATGACATGAAGCACCAAATAATAAGAAGTTAGGTGATTTCCAAAACCTTGTCAAGTAGTGATTCTGAAATCACATATCAGAAATCTCTATGATTTCTATTCTATTCGATTCAATTAATTCTTACTAAGTACTGTGGAAAACTGAAAAACTGATGGTTGCTTGTCAATAGCCATCCTCTTCTTCTTTGTTAACAATAAATCCTAATTATCGATGGGTTGCCATGCATTTCTTTGGTGTTAGTTGTGATCTCTCCTCTTTCATTCATGATTTTATTTATTTGGGTCCTTTCTCTTTTCTTTTTGATAAGTCGGGCCAGGGGTTTATCAATTTTATTAATTCTTTCAAAGAACCAGCTCCTAGTTTCGTTGATTTGTTCTATTGTTTTTTTGGTTTCTATTTCATTGATTTCTGCTCTGATCTTTATGATTTCTCTTCTCCTGCTGGTGGGCAACCAGGTAAAAGACTACATTTCCCAGCTTCCTTGGCAGGTATATATATGTAAGATTGATTCAGTAAGATTAAAGTAAAGTATTACATACTTAAAGAGAGAGTCATCTTTTACCCCCTCTTTCCTTCTCCTGTTTCCACCACCTGGATTCTATAGGCTCACCTTAGGAATGACAGAAAGATGATCTAAAAGGAACTTGTTACCTGAAGTAGTTCTGGGGAATGCCAGATCAACCCTGTTCTGCTTACCTTATTTTAAGCGCAAGAGAAAAATTAATATTTTAGCCTACCGTTATTTAGGAGAAATGGAATAAGTAGTCAAACCAAAATGTGATATAAGTGTATGCTAAATATGGGAAGTAGTGTGCACTTTCTCTTCCAAGAAATGCAAAAAAGAAATAAACTTCACCCTTGCACAGTGGAGGGAAACTTAGAATTTAACATGAGTGGAAATACAGGCATCGTTCATGCCGTTTCTTAAGTGAAAAATGATACTGTGGTCGGAAGTGCAATTTAATCACATCTTTCTCATCTAATTTAAAGAAGGTGCTTTAGATCTATTATCTGCCATGATTAGAAAGTCAAATGAAGATTAAAAGTAAAATAAGTCAAGATCTCATTGGGCTAAATACCTAGACCACTCTATGAGTACGCTAGACATTCGAAGAATGAATTCAGATTATTACTTCATTTGTTAAATACATCCAGGGCTCTGTTTAACTGGGGATACTGGATCTTTAGATCATAATCTAATGATTAATATATGGATAAACCTAATAGGTTGTGGACAATACAAAATACCAAACCAGGCATTCCTCAATGCATGTGGTTATTATACACAGCTGTCCTTAAAACAAGCTTACAATGACAAAGGCTTAGAACAAAGATTCTTTTATTGATATCACCATTTGAACAATATTGGGTCCTCAGCTTTCTGTACCATTGAGAAGCAACTAGAAAAGAGAAATCACATAACCATCAACTCCAAGACAGGAGAAAATATTCCCTGAAATTCTGAGACCCATAGATAAATGTCTTCTTCTGACCTTAAGAAAATAACCCTTCTGTATTTTTCCTTTAAAAAAAAATTATTTGAGGGGCACCTGGATGGCTCAGTGGGCTAAAGCCTCTGCCTTTGGCTTAGGTGATGATCCATGATCCCAGGGTCCGAGAATCGAGCCCCACATCAGGCACTCTGCTCAGCAGAGAGCCTGCTTCCCCCCTCTCTCTCTGCCTGCCTCTCTGCCTACTTGTGATCTCTGCCTGTCAAATAAATAAATAAAATCTTAAAAAAAATTATTTGAGTAGCATTGGCACATAACGTTACATTAGTTTCAGGTGCACAACACAGTGTTTCAGCTTCTCTACATGTGATGCTATGTACACCACAAGCATTGCTACCATCCATCACCATAGAACACTTTAACAATATCATTTTTCAAAGGAAAGTGTGTAACAGTGTATGGTAGGAAACACCACAATTCAAATACCTTTAGGACATAAAACCCAGTATGAATGAAAAGTTATTCTGTAGCCAAAACACTGAAAACTTTGTTATACTGTTATAATGAAAGACATGAAGACATAATTGTCCCAACCAAATGCATAAATATACAATTAAGTTACCATGCTACTGCAGAAAAATCCCTGCTTAAGCCACATTCTGTAGGTGTTCACTCCTTCTATGCCTTTAAGCATACCCAAAACACTAGTAAGCAAGCACAGGAGTAACACATCAACATTTACTATGGGAACTCACATTTTGCCTTGAAAATTGCTCTAGACTTCCTTATTGTCTAACTCATAGAAATTTTCATGGGTCCCTGATTTTCAAGCCCCCTATTGATTCAATGCCTCTATTCCATGTCCAGATCCTTTTCAACCCCTCCCATAAGGAAATAAAGCCTATTTCCCCACCCACGGAATTTGAGGCACTCTTAGGACTTGCATAAGTAAATAAATGTGACTGAACTAAAGTGGTACAAATACTGGACTCTAGGCCTCAAGACGCTTTGCCCCCTCAGCCTTCAAACTCTCAGTGTTTCCCTGAGACTGCCGGTCAAGGAGTTAATTTAGACACCTGGAGAGTAGCAGTCCATGAAGAACTGAGTTTCCCTAGCCAACACCGTGCAACACCTGCCATCTTGGATAATCCAGCCCAGCAGATTCTCCAGTAAAACATAATCACATGAGAAACCAAGAGGAAAAATCTGCCAAGGACTTGCCCAAACTCATGATGAATAGTAAATTATTATGATTTCAAGCCACAGAATTTGGGGCTCTCTTGCTGTGCAGCAACAGATAGTGGACGTAGTGCTTAATCTCCCTCTCTCCCAGTAGACCTTAGATTGATGGCCTGACATTGGACCACCTAACTTTGTTCAGAATTTTTTCAAATATGACTATTAAAATACAACTTGAGGAACAGTGTTCCATCATCATCTCGATCTGTGGCCATGGCAAATATAACCAGTCTCTGAACACCATTCTTTCTGCCCTACCCAGGCCCTGGAACTCAACCTAGTTAGTCCTATTTTTTGACTATCTCCTTATCTGGGATGCCAGTGACCTGACTGGCTAGGTCTTTGCACCACAATACGGTCTTTAGACACCAGATGGATTCACCCAGAAAAGTTTCTCTTTGAGTCTTTCCCCCAAAATTGATTAGTTCTGTACATTAAAATGGTCATAAGAAGATGAATAAACAGAAACAAAATTTACACCTTAAGCTATAGAAAATTTATGAAACAGATAATTTAAGAATAAACATATAATATATATTGCCTAACACCACAAAGTATAAAATCTTTAATGCAAATGTCCTGCCAATTGGGGACTAATGACCAAGCTTTCTTCATTCGGGTATTGATGATGTCTTTAATTAGCAGTCCCCAGATACTTTCTCATTCATTCTGCTTTGATTCATCTTCTTTTATTGCACACATTGACTTTATTCTCTAAACACATTTGAATCTCTAGTTCTCAAACTGATTTACTGCTTGCAGTATAGGCTTGGCCTACCTTTCATTTCTCAATGCTTTGTCTTGCTTCATAAATACCATCAATGAAAATTCCATAGTATAAATGGCTTTTGAGGCTGAGGACCTAGGGATACCTCCATGTAACTGTAAGTTTTTCTATAATGCATTACAGTCACCACAACATGTCTTCTCAGAAATGGCATTCATGAAATAGCTGACACAATTGTGATTCTAAGGTTCTTTCAGCTTCTGATTTTCCAAGGATACGATGCTGATAGACAGATTGTGGCATTAGAGATTCTCTCCTTTACTGAGAGGTCCTTTCTTAATTATCACTTTTTATATGTAATCAAGTGCCCTTGGATTCAGGTTTAAAGCATTCCACTAACTGCTCTACTAAGATTTTGTCACATAACCACTTATGCTCACTTGCAGACTATTCATGGTCGCCCAGCTATCAGCTGCTTCCCTTAATTGCCCATCATTTCAAATTAAACTATTTAACCACTGTTGAGTTTTGTGAGATTCCAGTGTCTAGCTAAGTGAAGTTAAAGACATTTTTAATAGCCTTCTCCCCTCCTATTTAGTAAATCCTTAAATAGTTTTGCCTTTCATGGAATTCAGAGAATATGCTCTGATACATGTTTACAAGAGAATAACATTGTACTTACATTTCTGTAGAATTCTTTCAACAAAATGAAGATACAAAGGTAAAGAAATTCAATGATAATTTTGCCAAAATAGTGCACATTTTGCAAGTTCAGTAGTGGAAAGGCAAAATTAGAGCCTTCTGCAAACCTCAGTTCTGCACATCTGGGCCAAGTTAACAATCAATGATGCTCCACTTACTAATTTAATTCCTATTTCTTATCAAGGGGAGGATAGAGTGTCTACTCTAGGGTAATGGCATGGTAATTGTACATGGTCAGAGTTACTGGTTTGTCTATTTAATAGGGTTCTGAAACCCAATTTCCATGGTGGCAAAGTGGGGTTGGGGGGACGGTTAAGGGTTTCCCACAGCAACAAACAATTCTCAACACCAGCTGAGAGTCTTACAGTTCAACTCAATCCAGACAGTATCTACTCAGCGACAGCATCATATTTCTAGGGTGAGGGCTTAGCCCCACAGAACTGCCCTCCCCCACAACCTTCCAAGGTTCCCCCCAACTCCACCTCATGTCCAGCCATTTCAGATGGCAGTCCAAGCCCACACTGTTACCTGTGTTTCTGACCAATTGGTTATAAATCACAGGTTCCCACAACCCCTTCCTTCAGTTTAATTAATTTGCTACAGAGGCCCACAGAACACAGGAAATCTGATTACTTACTTGATCACAGTCTGTTGTAAAAGTCTGTAACTCAGCAACAGCCAGATAGAAGAGAAGTAGAGGGTGAAGTATAAGGAAAGCACAGGGAGCTTCCGTGCCTCTCCAGGACCTCTGCCAACTTGGAAGCACTCAGAACCCTCTCTCCTTGTGGGTTGTTATGGAAACTTCATTACAGGAACATGATTGATTAAATCATTGTCCACTGGTGATGGTTCAACCTTTCACCCTTTCCCTTTTCTGTAAATGAGGGGGTGGGACAGAAACTTCCATCCCTCTATTGGTGGTTAGTTCCACTGGCAATCAGCCCAGGTGCTTTCCAGAATTTACTCCATTAACACAAACCCTACTGTGGTGGAATGACAGCCTACACTTTTCACCCTTGTGGCTCTAAAGCATTTTCAGGAACTAAATGCTATATGCAAAGATGTTTCCATTGCCCTTATTCCTCAGGAGATTCTAAGGGTTTGGGGAGCTGTGAGCCAGGGGCTGTGGACAAAGACTAAACATATAAGAAGTATCTTTTGGTCACCTGAATGAGCAAATGTAGATTTTTATGAACCATGTTAAAAATAAGCCTGGTGGTGGGTATTAAGGAGGGCACGTATTGCATGGAGCACTGGGTGTTATATGTAAATAATGAATCTTGGAACACTACATCAAAAACTAATGATGTATGGTGACCATCACAACACAATTTAAAAAAAAAAAAAAAAAAAGGACAACAGACCCAAAATGAAGTGATTAATGTTAAGCTCCACATCACCAACCTGAGACTTAACTTAATTATACTTTCAGCTCTCCCAGAAATAGAATGTTAAACCAGTCAATCAGGAATTACCGGATCATCATTACTGAAGTCATCTGCCTGATAGACCCCTGCAGTCCCTTAATGGTAAGTGACCTTGCCACAGCTAAGTTTACTAGTACAACTTCCTTGTTCCCTGTCCCTTCAAGTCTTTCCTTATGTACAGCTCCTTGGAGCTCCTTTCTATCTGCTAGATTGGATGCTCAGGAATTGTTGAATAAAGCCAATAAGAACTTTACAATGTGCTCAGGTCAATTTAGGGTTTTCTTAATAACATAGTATCGTAATACTGTAATCTGTAACCCAGATTTAATCATTGATCTCTGAACATTTTTTCTGAGCCTATTATCTCACCTTATTCTCAAGTCCTAGAAATGATACCTCCCTGGAGTCCTACGTCCTCTGAGAACTAAGCTCTGTCTTGTTTCTTTTCAGTTTTTCCAAGGACAAGAGAAGGGAGTCTTAAAGTTCCACAAAGACCATCAAGAAACATAATGAGTGAGACTGGCAAGATTCAAAATAACAGAGTGCTGGGGCTTGCTTGTCCCATATAAAAAGGACAGCTGCTTAACTGTGACAGATTGTTGCCATATAGGAAAACTAAATCTGTTATTTTCTTATCTTCCAATTATTTCAAGAAAACCCAATACCCATATTTTTCTGAGAAATTTCCCAAAGCTTTAAATATTGGCAAATAATGTAATAATAACAACTTTGTTTGGTCCAACACCCACCCACACACACACACACACACCCCACAAGTACACACGAGTGCGTGCACACACACACACGTGCATGTGTGTGTATACACATCCCTCTGGGCAAATCTAGCTCACATTCTCCATTTTGCAAATTTAGGACGAGAGTTTTGTCTCAAAAATTTCAGCAATCTAATAAATGGAAAACTTTATATTAATACAAATATTGAGAACATCAAATCTTTGCATAAATGTAGAGGTATGTTCAAGTGATAAAAGAAACGGACTCTCTTAAAAAATGATCCAGAACATTCTGGAGTGTGGCCAAGAGCTGAGAGTTCCTGCTCTAGAACTATAGCTCTTAGGTCTAAATCTTGCTTCTGCTAGTTATTAGTTGTGGATTTTAAGCAAGTCATTTAAACCTTCTGTGCCATGGTTTCTTTGTTTTTTGAGGTTGAGGTTATTATAAAAATAGTGCCAATCTCATAGCACTGTGAGAGTTGAATTAGCTAATTTTTTGACTCTCATAGTCCAGTGACTAACATATAACAAATTATATATATATATTTTTCTTTGAATAAATACATTTCACAATAATGTATTATCTTGGAAATATTTTTGTACAGAAAAGGTAGACTAAACCAGCTTATCTTTGAGTAAGCAGCCTGAGAATTCCCACGAGGACCCGTACGAAATGTAAGTCTATCATCCCATATCACTGGGTGAAAATTTACAACATGAGGAGAACACCATTGTCACAAGGAAGTTCTGCAAGAGTAGAATTACTCTGCTTTCTTTCCTCTTTCTGAAATAGTGGCTAGGATTGTTCAGAGAAAATTGGCCCATCAGCCAATAATCCCTTACTACCAGTCCAAGAAAAGTTTCTACAGTGTCAAAGGAAATGGAATTATTTTGTTAAGGTGACCTTTAAAAGACACTAGAACTTTATTTAAATTAAGAACGGAAATATATTCATAAACAAACTTTTAACTTATTATCATAGAAATAGTCAATCTTTGGATAAAGTCGTTGTGTCCATGAGTTAGGAGGAGTGGAAATTATCTCCTTCCAGATGTCTGTTCATATTCTCAATAGAGTCACAATGAAAAATAAGCTATGTCAGAGATTAGAATCCATAAAAGACAGGGAGGCCAGTCATCACTGGTAACCTCACCATGAGAAGTTGTTACATGGAAATGACTAATTCTTATTGTCAGTTCTCATTTCCCAGACTCATTCTTGATAGTATCAAGATGTGACATTTCCTAGGTAGACTGAGGATAGAGATAATATCTGACTTTTACGGAATAAGTGGTCTAGGTTATTGAAAAGCATTTATTAAAAATTCATTTTACCATATGCAGTTGTTAGGATTTGGCTAGGATTCAGTGGTTCTCAACTGGGAGTGATTTTCCTCCCCAGAGGACATTTTTGTTGTTACAACTGAGTGGGGAGGTGCTACTAGCATTTAGTGGGAAGAAACCAGGGACATCCCATACATCCTACAATGCACAGGACAGCCTCCAAAACAAAATACTATTTGACCCCAAAGTATCAAGAGCACAGAAAATGAGAAACCCTGAAGTAGAGTGGAGTGGTGTTTAATAATCTAGCTTGGCCTAAAGTACGAAGATAAAAATTGTAATTTTTTTGTCTTACTAAAATTTCCAAATCAGTAATCTTAGTTTCCATTTGTCTTTCCCCTCAAATATTTGTCTTATTTTTTTTTATTCTCGATTCTGTTTATTAAATAGTTCTTAAACATAAATGCATATCTTTAGAGGGGACTGCTCTTTCCATGGAATTTATGTACCCATGGATAAATACCACTTCATGTTAGAATGAGACTGAGTTTAGTCAAAATTAATACTAAAAAGGAAAGATATTAGGTCATTAGTATGAGGTTTAGAAAAAATTATTGATAACTTTTTCCTCAGTAACTACTTTATTTTTCCCTTTTTTATTTAAAATCAATTAATTAACATATAGTGTTTTATTAGATTCAGGAATAGAGTTCAGTTATTTATCAGTCTTCTTTTTTTTAAGATTTTTTAAAATTTATTTATTTGACAGAGAGAAAGATCACAAGTAGGCAGAGAGGCAGGCAGAGAAAGAGGGGGAAGCAGGCTCCCTGCTGAGCAGAGAGCCTGATGCGATGCTACGCTCAATCCCAGGACCCTAAGATCATGACCTGAGCCAAAGGCAGCGGCTTAACCCACTGAGCCAACCAGGTGCCCCTGATTTATCAGTCTTCTATAACACCCAGTGCTCATTACATCACATACCCTCATTAATGTCCATCACCCAGTTATCCCCTTCCCCACCCCCTCCCCTCTAGCAACCCTCAGTTTGTTTCCTATGATTAAGAATCTCTTACGATTTGTCTCCCTCTCTGATTTCATCTTGTTTTATCTTGCAGTATTTTAATAGAGTTCCACTACATAGTACTGATAGTTTGGATTTTGCACTGTGGTGTGAAGCAAAGACCATGATTTTTCCATTTCAGGCAAAACAGATGTAAATCCTACTTCCTCCACTCATTAACTATAGGAGCTTACATGCCCCCTGTGCCTCAGTTCTCTCACCTGTAAAATGGATATACTGGAAGTATATCCTACGTCACAGAGAGATTGTGAGAAATAGTAAGTTCTTATATATGAACTGCCTAGAACACTTCCTGGCCCTTAGAAAACAATATACAAACATTAGCTAAAAATAAGTGATTGACGAATAAATAAAATACCTATCCTCCTACAGGCAACCCCCCTTTTTTTTATCCTTAGTAGTGAAATAGGAAATAAGACATTGATTTTAGTCTTAGCAAGACTTGCAGTACTGATCTATTCCTCAGTTCTTTTCACTGCATTTCAGTCTGGCTCTTCGGTCTATACCGGTGTGTGTTGGTCAGATGCACACTATGTACACAGCACTAGACAGTGCAAAGATGTGTAGTATGTTCCTATGTCTTCTCCCAGATTCATAAATTCATAATTATTGAAACTTAAAGTCTCTTATATATGGAACATTTCAAGCATTTTTGTCTTCCAACTACAGTTATAATTTAAGAAAGGGTCAGGCTAGGGCGCCTGGATGGCTCAGTCAGTTGAGCATTGGACCCTTGATGTCAGCTCAGGTCATGATCTCAGAGATGTGAGATCAAGCCCCACACTGGGCTCATGCTTGAGATTCTCTCCCTCTATCCCTCCCCCACTAGCACACACTCTCTCTCTCTCTCTCTCTCTCTCTCCTTAAAAAAAAGGGTCAGACAACAAAATAACTGTACAATTTTCCGGTGTATTTGCAAAACTGTTCTGTTTTTATTGGAAAGATTGAACTCTATAATGTATAGAAAGATATATATATTCTCCAGATTGTTTTTTATTTATTTTAATGCTGATTGTATTTTTTTGGAATTTCTACCTTTCTCTTTCACCTCACCCAGTGCTCTTCTCAACAAAGCTTTGTCAGATATTTCAGAATATTGTCCCTTTTCTGAAGACTGAAATAAGAATCAAAGAGCATAGTGAAACACACAGCCATCATGATATTTTGGTAGAGTTGTGTTCCCTCTAATTGGGGGCTTTACATTCATTGGGAATAAAAAATCTGTTTACTCTGCTGGAGAAATTAGGCTCTGAAGAGATTGTTTTAGTTCTCTTTGTTTATGATGATTTGTTAGCTCTCGACTGCAGAAATAATTTTGTTGTTTACATTAATCTATGGTGGCAGTATTAACTTCACATCATACATAAATATAATTATTGATCATTACCAGCTGTAATTCAGTGTTAGAATTACAGATTTACATAATTGTGCTATTAAGTATAAACTTGAACTTCATATCTGGGGTCACAAATAACTGGAGGCAGTAGAAACAGAAAATTCTGATTATATGTCATTCATATTTTAATATACGCTGTTGCAATTTTGATCAGTGTTAATGTAAATATTTTTATGTACTTTACAGCAATGAGATGCTAATGGGTGGAAATTACAGCAATATTGATCTACCTAATAAAATGTAATACATTAGCAAGAAGGGATATTTATTATATGCTTCAACTATTACTATACATTATCTGCCTAAGAAACATGAGCTCCATGACGGGCAAAGAATGATTTTTGAGCCAAACACTCTAAGCTTCTTCCCAATTCACAATCATGGTTTTTCTGCTCTGCATCTTTTAAAATGATGTGGATCCAAAAAGGGCAAGTCTACTTCTATAACATTCAAATTATCTCTCTTGATATATTTAGCACATGGAAAACACTCTATGATAATCAACAAAGTTGACTTGCCTAGAAATATTCTTTAAGATGCTACATATGTCTGTATTGTTTAAGTCTCAATAAATGTGCTGTAAATAAACTATGCAGTAAGGCCTAAATTCTAATCTTAGAAATTCGATGAGCTAAAACGCTCCACAAAAACCAATACTTGCAACCAGAATTGCAAATGAAGCAATTTGGGCTATAATATCAAAAACTGAATAGACTTCTAACTTTTTAACACTAAATTGAGACATATTTTGAAGATATCTTTTTTGGATTCATAAAATCAAAACTGGATAGGATTTTAAATATTAACTAAACCACTTCTGTTTTCCTTTGCTAATTTCCATATTTTATTGAATTGTATGAGATTGCCTTTTTTGTGGGTCAGAACTGATCAAATAGCAATTTCATAAGGTCCCTCCCAATTATATATGCATCTATTTCTCTATCTGATGTCAGTCTTTCTGTTTACCTACTCACCTTTATCAATCTGTATTTCTAAGTATTTTCACCAAAGTAGAGATAATATATACTCATGGACAAGATTCTAAAATACACCAAGGGTGAAAACAAAACACAAAATTAATTATTCCACTTTTCTCTCATTCTCAGTTCTTCTGCCCTAATTCATTTTTTGAAATAGGTTCCACACCCAGCATGAGCCCATGGGCTCAAACTCATGACCATGAGATCAAGACCTGAGCCAAGATCAAGAGTCTTGATGCTCAACCGACTGAGCCACCCAGGTGTACCCTGCCCTAATTCAACTTTTAAATTATAGTTAATATATTTGTATAAATGGTATATACAAATAGCTGTTATTCTGCTCTTGGCTTTTTTTTTTTTTTTCACCTTTTAAGTGCTTTTTAAGTTGTGGTTGAATCACATAACGTAAAATTTACCATCTTAACCATTTTTAACTATAAAGTTTAGTAGCATTGAGTACATTCATACTATTGTGCTATTTCCAGAACTCTTTTCATCTTGCAAAACTGAACTCTCTAGTTATTAAACAGTTTCCTATTGCTCCCTTCCCCAGACCCTGGCAACCACCATTTTCCTTTCTATCGATTTGAATGTGACTAAGTAACTCACTTATGGGGAGTCATATAGCATTTATCTTTCTGTGCCTGGCTCATTTCACTTAGAATAATGTCCTCAGGATTCAAGGGTACTGGAGCATATGTCAGAATTGCCTTCCTTTTTATGGCTGAATAATATTCTATTGTATGTATATACCAGATTTTGTTTGTCCACTTATCCATCATTGGACACTTGGGCTGCTTCCACCTTTTGGCTATTTGGAATAAGGCTGCTATGAACAGTACAAATATCGCTTTAACATCCTGCTTTCAATTCCTTTGGGTACGTACCTAGAGGAGGAATTGCCAGATACTATGGTAAATTCTATTTTTAACTTTTTGAGGAACAGCCGTATTGTTTTCCGCAGTGGCTGTACCATCTTATATTCACAACAACAGTGCACAATCATTCCAAATTCTCCACATCCTCACCCAAACTTGTTACTTTCTTTTTTGTTTTGTTTTGTTTTTTTGTTTTGTCATTTGATAGCAGCTATCCTACTGGGTATGAGGTAGAATCTCATTGTAATTTTGGTTTCATTTCTGTAATGATAAGTAATATTGAGTATCTTTTCATGTGCTTTTTATCTATTTGTATATCTTCTTTGGAGAAATATCTATTCAAATCCTTTGCCCACTTATTTTTTTTTAAGATTTTATTTATTTCTTTGACAGACAGAGATCCCAAGTAGGCAGAGAGGCAGGCAGAGAGAGAGAGAGGGCTCAATCCCACGACCCTAGGACCATACCCGAGCTGAAGGCAGAGGCCTTAACCCACTGAGCCACCCAGGCGTCCCCTTTGCTCATTTTTAAATTCAAGTTTCTTATTGTTGAGTTTTATTAGTTCTCTATATACTGTGATGTTAATTCCTTTACATGTATATGATTTGCAACTTTTTTCCATCCCATAGGCTGCCTTTCGCTTTGTTGGTTATGTCTTTTGATAATTTTTTTTTTGAATTTTGATGTACAATTTATCTATTTTTACTCTCGTAACTTATGCTTTTGGTATAATGTCCAAGAAATCCAATATGAATCTTTTCCCCAAGTTTCACTCTGAGTTTTAGGGTTTTAGGGTTTTACTTCTTACATTTAAGTTTTTGATTCATTTTGACTTAATTTTTGCACATAGTGTAAGGTAAAAATCCAACTACATTCTTGGGTATGTGGATATCCAGTTTTCCTGATGTCATTTGTTAAAAAGATTTTCCTCTTCCCTGTGAATGGTCTTGGAAACCTTGTAAAAAGTCATTTGACCATATGTGCAAAAGTTTATCTCTGGGCTTGAAATTTTATTCCACTGCCTTATATGTCTATCTTTTTGCCCATAATATACTGTTTTTGATTATGGTAGCTTAGTAATAAGTTTCATATTCAGGAAGTTTGAGACCTCCAAATTTGTTCAAGATTATTTTAGCTATTCAGAATCCTTTGAAATTCTTTATAAATATTAGAATGGATTATTCTATTTCTGCAAAAAATGCAGTTGAGATTTTTACAGAGGTTACATTAAATCTGTAGATCATCTTGGGTAATGTTGACATTTTAATGGTATTTAATCTTCTGAACCATGAACATGGACTATCTTCCCATTTATATGTGTGTTTATTTATTTCAGCAGCGTAATTATTTCAGCAGTATATATACAAGTCTTTAGTCTCCTTGGTTAAGTTTATTCCCAAGTATTTTATTATTTTTGATGCTATTAAAGGTAATTTTTTTCTTAATTTCCTTTCTGAATTTTTTATTGTTAGTGTATAGAAATGCAACTGATTTTTATGTGTTGATTTTATCCTGCAACTTAACTGAACTTGTGTCTTCTTTTTTTTTTAATATTTTATTTATTTATTTGACAGACAGAGATCATAGTTAGTCAAAGAGACAGGCATAGAGAGAAGGGGGAAGCAGGCTCCCTGCTGAGCAGAGAGCCTGACATGGGGCTTGATCCCAGGACCCTGAGATCATGACCTGAGTGAAGGCAGAGGCTTAACACACTGAGCCACCCAGGGACCCTGAATTCGTGTCTTCTAACAGTTTTGTGTGTGTGTGTGTGATATCTTTAGTGTTTTCTAATATTAGACAATTTTACTTCTTCTTTTCCAATTTGGATGACTTTTATTTATTTTTTTTCTTACCTAACTTCTCTGGCTCAGATTTCTAGTATTATGTTAACTGAAGTGGTGAAAGTGAGCATGCTTGTCTTGTTTTTGACCTTAGCAGGAAACTTTTGTCTTTTACTCTTGGCTCTAATGGTAGTTGTGGATTTTTCATATATGACTTTTACTAAATTGATGTCATTTCCTTCTATTTCATTTTTGTTGAGTGTTTTATCATAAAAGGACACTGTATTTTGTCAAATGTTTTTCTGCATCAATAGAGATTATCATATTGTGTTTTTGTCTTCATTCTGTCAATGTGGTGTATTACATTGGTTGATTTCTATATGTTGAACCATTTTGCATTGTAGGAATAGATTCTACTTGGTCATAGTGAATAATACTTTTAATATACTGCTGAGTATCAGCTGATAAGATTTTGTTCAGGTTTTTGCATATTCATCAGAGATATTGGTCTTTAATTTTCCTTTCCAGAGTTTATCTGGCTTTGTATCAAAGTAACATTGACCTCATAGAATGACTTTGTCTTTCCTTCTCTTCAATTTTTTGGATGAGTTTAAGGAGGATTGATGTTAACTCTTCCTTAAATGTTTGAGAGTATCATCAGTATCATCTCCATCTAGTCCTGGACTTGTTGGTGGGAAATTTTATGTTGCCTGATTTAGTCTTTTACTAGTTTTTACGTGTCTTCAGATTTTCTGTTTCTTCCTAATACACTCTTGGTATGCACCTTGTTTTTCATTAACTTAATGATATACTTAATCTTCAAAAATGTATACACAAATTACTTTGTTCTTTTCGATAGCTGAATGCCACATTATTTTTAAATATAATTTACTGTTGTAAGCCTAACTCCTTAAGTCCCCTTTTGTCTGTCTTTAAATTCTTTTGTCTGTCTTTAAATTAAATTTTTTAAATTTTATTTATTTATTTGACAGATAAATAAATTTTATTTATTTATAGGCAGAGAGGTAGGCAGAGAGAAAGGGGGAAGCGGGCTCCATGCTGAGCAGAGAGCCCGATGTGGGGCTCGATTCCAGGACCCTGAGATCATGACCTGAGCCGAAGGCAGAGGCTTAACCCACTGAGCCACCCAGACGCCCTTTAAATTCATTTTTTAAGTCAGGTTGATTGAGATACAATTTACATGCAATAAAATTCACTTTTCTTAAGCATAAGTTTAATGAGTTTTGACAGATATATAAAATTGTGTCGTCATGTCCACAATCAAGATACGAAACATTTCCAACACCCCCAAAATTCCCTAGTACCCCTTTTTAAAAGCTGTTTCCTTCCCTTAGGGAACAACTGATGTGTTTTTTGTTCCTATAACATTGCCTTTTCTGGAAAGCCACATAAATAGATCCCAGCAGTATATAAACTTTTATATCTCGTTCTTTACATTTAGTGAAAAATTTTTTACAAGATTCTGTTATGATGTCTGCATTTCATTCTTTTCATTGATGAGTTATTCCATGGCATGAATGTGCCACAGTTTGTGTAACCTGATAAGCATTTAGATTGTTTGAAGTTTTGGACAATTATAAATAAAAGTCCTAAGAACATTCACATATAGCTTCTTGTGTGGACAAGAGTTAGTTTTAATTTTTCTCTGGAACAGGGTTTCAGGATCATAGTTAACTGAGTGTTTAGTTCTAGCTTTCCAAGATGTTGGCATCCTCATCAGCAAGATATAAGATATCCTGTCCCTCTACATCCTTACCCAGTTTTTGGCATGCCTTAAAAAAAATTTTTTTTGAGCCATTTTAGAGGCCATGAGTGTTAATATAGTGGTTTCAGTTTGCATTTCCCTATTTCCCATTGGTATATCTTTTATTATAAAATTATCTGTTCAAATTTTTGCCCACTTTTAAATATGGCTTTTATTTTCTACTTATTGAGTTGTAAATATTTTCTTTATTAAACATGCTAATGGGGCGCCTGGTTGGCTCAGTGGTTTAGGCCTTTGCCTTCAGCTCACATCATGGTCCCTGTGTCCTGGGATCCAGTACTGCATCAGGCTCTCTGCTCCTCAGGGAGCCTGCTTCCTCCCCTCTCTCTCTGCCTGCCTCTCTGCCTACTTGTAATCTCTATCTGTCAAATAAGTAAATAAAATCTTAAAAAAAAAATGCTATTAATCCTTGCTCAGAAATGTATTGTGGAAACACATTCATCATGTCTGTGACCTGCCTTGTATTTTCTTTTGGTGGCTTTCAGAAAGTAAATTTTTTTTTGTTTTGATAAAGTCCAACTTACAATTTATTTTCTTTTATGGTTTTTGGGTTTTTTGTCTCATATAGGAGATGTTTGCCTAATTCAAGTCACAACAATTTTATTGCATGTTTTCTTCTGTAAGTTGTATAGTCTTATCTCTTATATTTGTCTATAATTAATTTTTAGTTAATTTTATAGGGATGAGGTAAGAACTAGGGAAGAAGCAATAAAAGGCATCCAAATTGGAAAAGAAGAAGCAAAATTGTCTCTGTCTATAGATAACATGATCTTACACATTTAAAAAAAACAAACAAACCTAAAAACTCCATGTGCAAAAAAAAAAACTTATTAGAATTAATAAATGAATTCATTAAATTTGCAGGTTCAAAATCAACTTACAAAAATCAGTTGCATTTCTATGAGATGACAACACACTCTCCAAAAAAGAAATTTGGAAAGCAACTCAGACTCAAGGATCAATGAAAGTTTATTTTGGGATACAAAGTGCAATGAAACGAAAGAACTCCTTCTCTTCTATTCTTAGTCTTCTAGCTTTCTGAAAATGTATATTTGGGATGCAATGTTTACCTCTTGAGGAAAGAGAGTATGACATCAAAATAAATTATCCTTAGTAAAATGTAGCTTCAGACATGCACTCATCATGCAAAAGGTTTTTCAGTCTTAACCTTATTTACTTGCTATGTGAATTACTGTGTCCTTTGCATTTAAAGTTTCCTCATTTGTGGAAGGGGATAATGATGCAGACCTCTTCACAAGATCACTGTGTCACTTAACTAATTAATACTGTAATTATAAAGTACTTAGAAAATATAATGCACTACACAAATGCCAAGTGTTGTTATTGGAATCATTTGAGTGCTCAGCTCATCTAGATTTACTACGTTAGCAAGGCAAATAATTCTAAACAGTAAGAAAGCCTCAACCATACATACTAATTAATCTAATTTAAACATTTATTATGTACTGTAAATATGCCTTGTTAAAATATGCATTTTAGTGAAGGCCACCATTAAAATCATCCTTTAGAAATTGAGTTGCTTGAGGTCTGCATAAAATGAATTCGGCATTGGCCTTTCTTGGTGACAGTTTAGATCACATTTATCTTATAAATAATTACATTGTTGATTTATTTGTTTATTTGACTGAGAGCTGATTGTCAGGGATTCAGTTAATATTAATTTTTAAAGTGAGAATAAAAGAAGGGAAATTAGCATATTCTCTTTGTCTCTGAAATGTAAGATTTGAAAAGAGACCCTATGTTTTTGACTCCCATGCTATTATTTTGGTCTAATATCCATCAGGGGACCTGTTCTGAAAAGGAAATGCCCAACAGTGGAAGATGGGAACATGCTGTGTGCTTAGAGGGAGAACTTGATTTTGACAACGAGAGCCACATTACCTCTGTAGGTTTCATCAGTAGGTCCCAGAGTTGATAAAACTTTTGCAAAGCTGAATAGAATCTATGCATGAATCCTTAGTGCCTCAGTTCCTCAAAAGGAGAAACACAATGACTAATTCTACATGCAGAATTAAAAGACTTTGTGAGGGTTGTTTTTTACTTAAATGAATCCACTATTAAAAAGCAATAATAATAACTTGTTCCAAGTAATGACATTTTACCCACTACAGTCACAAGCTGAATTCTCTTTTACTCTTCTGAAAAATACAAGCTAGCTGGTCAGTTGGATCAATACCTAAACATTTTTCTCCACAGAACTCGAAGTAGAATTGCTATTGCTGAGTGTAAAATACATTCCCCGGGATACTATCTTTCGATCCTTGTCAGGGTCCTCTTTCTGTCAGCAACCTAAAGATACATATTAACAGTTGTAAAATAATAATACAAATATATATAAAAAGATGTAACTTGAGACTTTCCTGACTTCTTTCATACTCACAATTACCATCAATGAAAATTTTATTAAACCTCTCATGACTCTACATTTTCCTAGTACAGATTGAACAGCTGCCTACACAATTTTTTCCACTAAACCTGCTACACAGACTGATGTGTGAAGCTATCTCTCCACCTACTGACTCTTTTCTAGCAAGTCCTGTCCTGTCACAAAACAATGTACTTTCACAAGTGACCAACCACTGGAAATGGCCACCTCTCCACAGCCATAAAGTAGACTTACAACTAGGACCATCAGAATACACATCAGGAAAAACAACTTTCAAAAATGAAACTCTGAAAATATTTACCTCTTTGTCTTTTTGTTGGCAGACCCATCAGGTAATTTCCACGTTCTGAGCTATCACAATGAAAAAAAGCAAACTCTGTCACCATTTTGATTTACAAATAAAATGTACTTTTGAGATTAAAAGGCAATGTACTGGAAAATGTATTACAAAGAAAAATTACATTTTAGGGAAATTAATTGTGGTTCCTAAGTAATAGAATAAACATATTGATGTAATTCCTTTTGAAATATTACCTAGTCATAGTGAAAATAAAATATTCCCAAACAAATTTACATTTGTCTTTCTCTTTCCAGCTCCTCCCCATCACATTTATCTTTACATTTAAAAAACTGAGCATATGTTAAAAGAGATGGCTCTCAAAACATTGAAATATGTATAAACTATGGTCACAGAGGCATTTTTAAATAAATTTTAAACCTTCACTGCAAGAGTGAGAACATTAGTTATGAAAGTAGTTTAGCCCTGAGATCACTAGATTTCATTTTATATTTTATGCACTTTTTAAACACAAACTTACACACCAGCTTCCCAAACACCTTCACCTTGTTCAAAGGGTCCCTAAGACAAATATTTATGTATTAAACAAATATTTATGTATTTATGTATTTGTGTTTCTCAGCAACTTGACTGATCTCTCCTGATGGCCTCGTATCTTTAATAAGAAGTAACATCTGAGTCATCTAAGGGAGCATTTATCATTAAATTCAACTTCTAATTTGATATATACTTTTAAATAAAAGACAGAAATTAGCATATAATAATAAAATCAGCTTGATTTAAAAATTACCTATGAGCTGAAAAGAAGCATAAGAAATCCACAAGTACAATGAATCGTGGAACACTACATCAAAAACTAATGACATACTGTATGACGACATAACATAAGAAAAAAAAAGGAAAAAAGGAAACCTACAATGTCCAAAAAAAAAGCCAAAAAAAAAAAAATCATGTAAATTGCTGCTGTTTGTAATGTTAACTGTTTGGCAAAACACAACTCTGAGTATAGATTGATTACAATAAACAAATAGGTCCTGAGGAAGTCATGAGTTCTCATGGTTTGTCTCCGATGCATAGTATCCTTTACCTGAAGCTTTTACCCACCTAGGGATGACTTTTATTTTCTTCTACGTCTAATCCTATTTCTTAATTAAGCGAGGACCGATTGAATTATTTTTCAAGGAATGTGTCATTCGGGCTTTTTGTATGGTGACTAACACAACACAATAAAAAAAATAGGGAAATTTTTTTTTTAATGTCCTTTCTAGAATGACTCAGTTGAGACCTATTGGTACATGGCTTCCAAACACCACAGAGTGATTAGAGCTAAGACTTAACCTGCACTGATGGTCAGAGTACCAACACGCAGAGGGCAGAAATGCTTCTGCTTGGTCGCTTAAGTTGCTTGATAGGGGTTCCAGAGGTATTTGGAAAGGAGCCTTAAAGGCAAGTGTGCTAAAGCTTTTCAGTGTCCCTAACTGGAGTGGAGAAGTGATTTTCGTCTATCACAGACTTCTCCCATTTACTCTCTTTCTGAAGCACGCCCTCCAACCCCACTCCCTCTCCCTATACCAACTGCCTTCCCAGTGCCTGCAGCCGAGACCCCTGTGCCCTTTCTGGCAGTGAGAGCAAAGCGTCCTTCCCTCCTCTCTTCAGGAGTTCTGATAACTTGGCAGGCACACTCTGTGTTTTGATTTCTGTAAAGTTTCCTCCCCCCCAAATTTTATCATTATTGAGTCTTACTTACTAGCTTTCTACTTTCTTACTCATCCTCCCATGACAAATAAAATATATTGTAAAACTTTGTAGGAGTAAGATTTTAGTTTATATACTGAAATGAGGAGCAAATTAATAAGAGAAGGCCAAACCTATGGGCAGATGGGTACTCAAAACATCTGAATGAAAAAGAACATCCCCTATAACGAGAGTTTGGACACTAGGATCTTGCCCTGATTTTGATTTCTGGCACACTGAGAGGGCAGCCCAAAAGACGCTGATGCTAGAGGTTGATGCTTGATTTCTCTAGGCCATTTCTAGAGCAGGTCCAAGTTACTCTTAATTACTTCTAGCTCTAAAAATTTCAGAAAGGAGCATAGCAGATGCTGTTGCAAAAATAAAGGCAAGAAGTGGAAGGGGGCTGGAAAGTGAGGAAGGCTAAAGATGAAAGCGGTCTCAAGCTTCTGGAAGTTCATTTACAGAAATTAAGGCAATAGTATACCTTGTATAGATAGTATCACCACTCTTCAGAAGAGAAGGTTGTAAAACTATAAGGGGAATCAGTCTAATGGTTTCCGTTTATCTTTTACAGAGTCAACTACAAACATTAAGTACTGAACATAACTTTGATTTCTCAAGAGTACTTAGAAGCCTGTGAAAATCATAGGAGGTTAAAAAAAATTAAAAAAAAAAAAAAAAAAAAAAGAAAATCATAGGAGGAATGCCGAAATGTCCTTGGGCAAACTACCTGTTAGACTACTAACACAGTCTGATACTACTTAAGATGCAACCAACTCTTAAATTTCAAGGATGTGCTTTCCCTCCAGGCATGCATTTTGTAAAGGGAAGATAATGCTGCCTTTTGTAGTGCTTTAGCTTTGATTATGTAGCCCTCCCTTTCTGGATAAAAAGTTTTAAGACTTTAAAATAGCTTTTTTCTTCCTCCTTGCATGTGTTCCTGTAAAACCTACCAGATCCCATCTTTCTCCATAAATCAGTATAAATGAGTACAGCTACCCAATTACATAAGTCAAGAGCTATAAGCTTCATAAGATCAGTCAGTTCCATGGCTATAACAGGTGAAATAGTTGTTTTCAGAGATTTTCTACAACTTTCTACTAACTTGCCTTCTAGTTTATACAAAGTATCATGAGATTTTGTGCAAATGATTTATACTGTTCAAATCTGGTTCTTCCAGATTCACAGAAAATATAAAAGTAATAATAATAGTAATAATAAATGTCATTTTGCAGTTCTTACAATATGCTAATTCAGTTTCATTCTTCAGTTAAAGTCTTGTTTCATCCTCCAAAAGCCCTTTTATTATTATCCTAATTTTGTTTCCAGCTTTATTGAGATATAATTGTCATATAACATTATATAACTTTAAGGTATACAACATAATGATTTGATATATGTTTTACAAAATGATAAGTTTACAATAAGTTGCAATAAATTTGGTTAACACATTCAACGCTTCACTTAGTTACAATTTTTTCTTGTGATGAAACCAATTTAAAATCTAATCTTAGCAACTTTCAAATATATGATATAGTAGTGTTAACTATAGTTACTCTGTTGTACGTTATATCTCCAGAACTTACTGATGTCATGACTGGAAATTTGTACCTTTTGACCATCTTCACCCATTTCCAAACCCCTCCCTCAACACCTGGAAACTAACAATCTGTTTTCTGTTCCTATGAGTTGCTGTTGTTGTTGTTTTAGATTTCATATATAAGTCAGATCATATGGTATTTGTCTCTGACTTATTTCACTTAGCATAATGCTCTCATGTTTCATCCATTTTGTTGCAAATGGCATGATTTCCTCCTTTTATGGCTGAATAATATTCCATTGCACATATAATGCCACATTTTCTCTCTCCATTACATCAGCGGGCACTTAGGTTATTTCCTTGGCTTGTCCATTATAAATACTGCTGCAATGAACACGAGGATACAGACATGTCTCTGAGAGAGTGACTTAATATTCTTTGGCTATATACCCAGAAGTGGGATTTCTGGATCATATAGTAGTTCTAATTTCAATTTTTTGAAGAACTTCCATACTGTTTTTCATAGCTGCTCTACCAATTTACATTCCTGCCAACAATATTACAAGATACTTCTTTTCTCCACATTCTTGTCAGCAGTGTTAGCTCTTGTCTTCTTGAAAAGAGACATTCTTTTTTTTTTTTTTTAAGGTGAAAGGTGATAGCTCATTGCATTTCCGATTTGCATTTCCCTGATGATTAATGAGGACAAACACATCTTCATATACCTGTTAGCAAATAATATCTTCTTTGGAAAAATATCTATATCCTTTTATTTGGCCTGTTTTTATTTTTCTTTTACTACTGAGTTGTATCCCTTCTTTATATAGTTTGGATATCAATCCTTTGTCAGATAAAAGGTTTGCATTTAGGTTTTAGACAAGTCTAGTCATGTGTGAAATACTTGAGTTGTTATAAGATTGTGAAAGAGACTCATTATAAATTATTAGATGAAACAAAAAAACACACCAAACAAACTTCTCCATATAGTCCTACCTTAAGAACTATCCCAAAAGCTCACATCAATAGAGAAGTGCTCAAATGTTGGTGATGCAAGAAAGGAGCACTATGTCTAAAGAAGTTTTTGTTTTTTTGTTTTTTTGTTTTTCATTTTAGAAAGTATAGCTAATGGACTTATGTGTGAAACATATTAAGAAATAGGAAGTAAAATCCTATTGAACCAAAGAAACGAAGTAAAAGTATACAGATTTTCTCAGAACTAATCTGGGTAAAATAGATTGAGTAATACTGGGCTGAACATCCACGAATCCTGGAATGTTTAGCTGAACTGTAATGTACTAAGAATCTAGTCACCTTTTTTTTTTTTAAGTCATAAGCATGAAAATTTTAAAAGACTGTCCTATAAATATCCCCAGTTGTTAGTGGGCTATGCTTCAGGAATGCTTTCCTTAGTGTTAGAAAATCCATATACAAGAATGGTGGAAGTATATAAGAAAGGACTGGCCTATTAGAATAATTATTTAATAGGGGGAAAATAAGTAAAAGAACTTTTAAATTGGATTAAATAGATCATAATTAAGATTTTTTTGCACCTTTAATTCTAATGACCACTCTGTGTGGTAGGTATGAAAAGGCTACTGATTTTTCTTTTTCCAAATGCTTGAGGTCTGAAAGGAGAACATGGCTAAACAGAATGTTGATCCCTTCTGCCCAGATTTCGACCATGGGTGCCCATGTCTCACCCTCGAACTCACAAACTCAAAACTTAAGAGAAATTAAGTTTTGTCTACTCTAGCCATTCTCACCTAATATTTTGATAAAAACAAACAAATACTAACTTTCTTTCTCTGGAGATCCACTGAAGAGACAGCTCGGAAACTTTCCTTCCACCATCCCTTTGTCCTCCCCAGATTAAAGAGTTCTTTGTGCTAGTCTCAAAGCAAAATGACTCAGAGACTGGGAACATCATTCAAGATCAGTTCCTGCCATTGTGTTTCCTTGATGCTGCCTTAAGCTTGCCTTTTTGTGTAAGTCACAGCAGAATACTTTTTCCACTCCTCAATTTAAACTAACTAGTTGAAAAAGGATCTGAGCCAGGAAAAGACAAACAAAACAAAACAAAACAAAACCCCTGATTTTAAAAAATAAGCCAATACTTGAGCACATGATATGCAGAGATTGAAGTAAACAAAACTATAGTAAGAGACAACTCACACTGGTATATTCCAGGTCCTCATGGTGGAGTGTTTTCCAGTAACATGAAGTTATGGTCTCTACTCTCTTTATTCTTACTTTTGCTGCCTTGGCACACTTTGAGGGTAGCATTTACAAACTTTTTCTTTTTTAATTAAGGCAAAAGAAAGTGCCACACTTTTGTTCTCAATGGTAATTCTAACAGTAAGTCAGTATTTAACACAGCCATTCATATTGCATAAAATAGTTTTCCTTCTGATAGGAAAGTGCATTTTAAGCTTATGTTTGCTAGAGATTAAGATGTGTAACCCAGAACTCAAAAGATTAAAAGATATGAAAGCAAAAACAATAGCTTATAGTGAAAGATAAAGTCACGAAAAACTTCAATCTTATACAGGTAGCATTAAACTTTCTATTTAAGTATTTAGAAGTGAAACATCTAGATATTTGTATTAGGAGAAATATAATTAACAAAGTATATTTTCAAGTCTTCATTGTTGGTCACTTAAAAGAATTTGTGCTTACAAATTAAAAGAAAGAAATTGACAGATTCTAAGTAGATGCTTCATAAGTGAGCCTATGTTCATCCTTATAAAACATGAATATAATATTATTTATTCCTTCAGCAGTAATTTACATATAGAATTATACATTGCTAAATTCAGTAAACAGAGGGTTTTGTCTTGTTTTGTTTTGCATTAAGCACAAAACATAGGATTATGTAGAATTAAAAGCATCTGGATATACATCATTATTACTTATAGAAATTTAAATTAATATTTTATACTAATATAAACAAAGTAATACCCAATATCTTTCATTATTAGTGCACCCAATATTTATAATTTTGTGGGGAAAACAAAATCCAATTATAAGATTCAGAAAGTCTATTTTCTGTAAGTTTATCCCAAAAGCACTGAAACAGTAGATTTAGGGCTTAAAATTTAGAATCAGAAATTATTGCTTGGATCATTCATGTCACACAGCTACAGAACAGAAATTGTTTCTTCCATCTTTACAGTCTTCATAATGCATATTGTTTTATGAAAATTTAGCTTAAAAATATTTGTGAAATTAAACAGTTCTCTAAGGACTAGTGTCCAGAATCTATAAAGAACTTAGCAAACTCAACACCCAAAGAACAAATAATCCAATCAAGAAATGGGCAGAGGACATGGACAGACATTTCTGCAAAGAAGACATCCAGATGGCCAACAGACACATGAAAAAGTGCTCCATATCACTCGGCATCAGGGAAATACAAATCAAAACCACAATGCGATATCACCTCACACCAGTCAGAATGGCTAAAATCAACAAGTCAGGAAATGACAGATGCTGGCGAGGATGCGGAGAAAGGGGAACCCTCCTACACTGTTGGTGGGAATGCAAGCTGGTGCAACCTCTCTGGAAAACAGCATGGAGATTCCTCAAAATGTTGAAAATAGAACTGCCCTATGACCCAGCAATTGCACTATTGGGTATTTACCCTAAAGATACAAACGTAGTGATCCAAAGGGGCACGTGTACTCGAATGTTTATAGCAGCAATGTCCACAATAGCCAAACTATGGAAAGAACCTAGATGTCCATCAACAGATGAATGGATCAAGAAGATGGGGTATATATACACAATGGAATACTATGCAGCCATCAAAAGAAATGAAATCTTGCCATTTGCGACAACATGGATGGAACTAGAGCGTATCATGCTTAGCGAAATAAGCCAAGCGGAGAAAGACAACTATCATATGATCTCCCTGATATGAGGAAGTGGTGATGCAACATGGGGGCTTAAGTGGGTACGAGAAGAATAAATGAAAGAAGATGGGATTGGGAGGGAGACAAACCATAAGTGACTCTTAATCTCACAAAACAAACTGAGGGTTGCTGGGGGGAGGGGGTTTGGGAGAAAGGGGTGGTATTATGGACATTGGGGAGGGTATGTGTTTTGGTGAGTGCTGTGAAGTGTGTAAACCTGGTGATTCACAGACCTGTACCCCTGGGGATAAAAATATATGTTTATAAAAAATAAAAAATTATATTAAAAAAAAATCACATCTCATATTTAGTGTGGTGTAGTTTCTTATCCAATAGCTAAAAGGTTTTTAAATTGCACTCAGGTGTTTTAATTGGATTGTTCTTTTCCACAAAGAACATAGCTACCACCCAATTTTTTTAAAAGAAAACAACTTTACAACAAACCACATGACACGTATGTTACAAAATGTTTTTATGAAACAATTTAGAATATAAACATCTAACCTAATTTTTCTACCTATTCCAGATAAAAATGGCTTTGAAGAATATCCATATAAACTTTTTTACAGGATAAGAAAAGTGTTGAGGTTTTTTTAAAGAGATTTCCATGCCGGGTACAAATAGTGAAACAAATAGTGAATACTTAATGAGAGCAACAAATAAAATTTAATAAAAATTCCAGAGACTCACAACCTTGAAACTATTTGGTCTAACTTATTGTCTTGGCTCCTTGTAACCAGTGTATACTCAAGGGACAATGCTATATGGTGTATTTCTCAAATAGACCTTTTGCTCACTTTAACCAGGTGTCTACCCAAAACCTAACTTTCATTCCCTAACACAGTAATATTTATTATCTCTGCCCTTGGACTCTCTTCTGTTCTCAGCAGCAGCAATACTCCTCCACATCACATACCATTTGCAAATGTCATTCCCTATGTAGGGAATATATCCCATTTGTAAATCCATAATATTGTTAGGAAGGTCCTCAAAGTTCTGAAGGAAAGGACTTCAAGATACATAAAGTTATACACGTTCTGGTGTCAACTGCATTAAGTTGCTCATCCAATATTAATCAAGTGCATATTATGTGCCAGGCACAGTGAGAGCAGCTATGAAAGCTACAAGCAACAAAGAAATGATGGGGAAAACCCAGATGTTTTCCCTCCTGTAACTTATACCTTCATGGAGGGGACAGAGAACAGTCCTGATAGTAGTTAACTCAGCTGAAGGGCACCAGGAATACTTTCATTTGAACAGGTTGTACCTATGACTTCTTGCAATAGGAAAGAACACACCTGTGGGAACTGTGGTACGTCTTAACAGGGGCAATAGAAAAAGCTGATTATAGCATTTGAGCTCATATGGATAAGGATGGGAATAGTTGAGGGGTAGATTAGGTGTTGTCATAGAGAAGGGGCAATTCTAGCATTGGAGATCTAAATAACCTTATCTAGAGAGAAGACAGATTACGGCAGAGGTAAAGCTGTAACTGGCTTTATAAAGTAGTCATTCATTTAGAGAGGGGGGATTATGGTTATTTTGTGGGTCACTCAGTGACCTCGATGATGCGAATGTTCTGTGAGAGACATTACATCCTGCAGGAGAACAACAGTGCTTAGCTGTTACCAGTGGGATCAATTTGCAAGAACATTGAGGCCCAGGTCTGAGTGATGTATCAGTTCCCAGACATCAGAGGTTGCTTCTTTTTTCCCCCACAGATAATTCAGAAAATAAACAGGATAGGGGCACCTGGGTGGCTCAGTGGGTTAAAGCCTCTACCTTCGGCTCAGGTCATGATCCCAGGGTTCTGTGATCAAGCCCCACATCGGGCTCTCTGCTCAGCGGGGAGCCTGCTTCCTGCTCTCTCTCTGCCTGCCTCTCTGCCTGCTTGTGATCTCTCTGTCCAATAAATAAATAAAATCTTAAAAAAAAAAGAAAATAAACAGGGTAGAATAATAAATATCACTAGAACTAATACACATAATGTGGCCCAAAAGAGCCCTCTTTATGAAGATGGCATTAAGCTCAGACCCAAGGCATAAAGACATGAAGAGCTGAAGAAGAAGAAAGAAAGAAGAAGAGGGCGGGGGGGAGAAAAGAAAAGAAAAGGAAAAAGAAAAAGAAGGAAAAAACTTACCAAGCAAAGACAGGTACAAAGAACAGAGGATAGAAGGGGCAGAGCATCTTCAAAACCAGAAAGAGGAACAATGTGTCTGGAAAAAAAGTGAAAAGCAGGGAGAAAAGCACGAGATACACGGCCATCCAGATCATAGTAACAGGTTTACACGGAGCAATGGGAGCAATGGGAAGCATTAACAGTGTGGGTGTGTGGAATGACTTATCAGGGACTTGATGCCAGGGCCACATCCAGGCATCTGAGTATTACAGGCTGAATCGTGTCCACCCAAACTGTATGTTAAACTGCTAGCCCCCAGCACTTAGGGATGTTACTGTGGAACCAATACACCATCCTTCAGTGTCCAAAGCTATGAAATCAAGGATAAAAGTTCACTGAATCAGTGTTTATTTTGGCTTGAAAAAAAGAAAAGGTAGTATACAGTAGTATCCCAAAAGTGTTCATCTCTCTGGGGTTCAAATCTATAATGAGGATTGAGGACAAGAAGGCAACCATATTGCTTCTCATTCTAAAGTTATAAGAGTTATCATATAGGCCATTGGAATCATACTTCTGAAAATACAACTCTGTATTTATATCATATCTTTCTTCTAAGGAGTTCAAAACACTTCAAAGACATTTTCATATCAATTCTCAAAGCATCCTGTGAAGGCAGGTAGGTGGGAAATATTATCATTCCTATTTGACATTTCTATACACCTACTCACTTGATTATAAGATCATTTTAACTGAATATATAATTTTTTCTGGGAAAAGAATACATGCCCAGAGAAAAAAATGATGTTCATAAGAAAAATAGTGTAATTTTTTATTAAGATCACACTCAAATGCTAAATGGCCTAACCATTTGTAATTTACACAATGACCCTTGAGATTTTAATTTAGATATAATTTCTTCTCCTTTCTCTTAAAAAAACAGGAGTATTAACAAAATGACAACCATAGTTTTCTAGGTAACACCAGACTGAGGATAATTGGTCTCTTTTACTTATATATTCATAATACAGTGTCTGTTACACATTTAAGGAGAGCACAGAAACATTCTGAAGTCCAAAAAGCTAAAAATATGATTACTATTTTTTTCCTTTAAATAAAATATCACTCTAGATGATGATTTGTAATGAGAAATAGATTTATCAGAGAGGTCAACTTTAAACAAAAATGCAAATTAAAACTTTCTAATTTTGAAAAAAAAATCACTATACCCCAACTCCTATCTCCCCCCCACCGCCTCTGAGAGGATAAAGACAAATATCCCTAACTCTAGCCTTTCCTTCCTTCAACAGCTTTATCTCCTATCCCTACCCTCCTGCTACTTCTGCTTCAGATTCACTGTTTCAAGCATTCATTTATTTATTCATTCAATAAATCTTGACTCAATCTCATAAGACATGGAGGTAAAATCAGTAAATTAGTACTTATTTTGGCTTGAAAAAGTAAAAGGGGTTATGTAGTAGTGTCACCAAGAAAAAGACTAAGTAAGGAACGCTCCTTCATGAGTATACTTACAGCAGGGAAGTAAGTAAAAAGATAAAATAGTTTGTCATGGTCATACATGCTTCAGTAATAATCTGGTGACATGGATAGAGGAAACTGGACAAAGAGGATTTCTGTAAAAATAGTGGTAGAGCAAAGGCTCTATGAGAAAGTAAATTTTTGCTAACTAACATCTTAAGAAAATGGACCAGTTGTTTGAAGGGTTGAATTAACAGCTTTAAGCAGAAGTATCTATTTATCTCAAAGCTATAATGATGCAATGGCAGAAGTGGGTTCTTGGGACTGGTGACAGAATTAGAAAGTCCCAGACCAAAATGAAAATGCAAGACCCTTGTTTAAAAATTACTAAGAATTTTAAGATGGTGGGGCGCCTGGGTGGCTCAGTGGGTTAAAGCCTCTACCTTCGGCTCAGGTCATCATCTCAGGGTCCTGGGATCAAGCCCCGCATCGGCCTTTCTTCTCAGCAGGGAGCCTGCTTCCTCCTCTCTTTGCCTGCCTCTCTGCCTACTGGCGATCTCTGTCTGTCAAATAAATAAATAAAATCTTTTAAATAAATAAATAAATAAAAGAATTTCAGGATGGTGACAGTAGAGCATTAAAATAAGTGCTCGGCCTGTCTGAATAGGGACCCTCTGCAAATGCAAAGTTATATATCCAGGAAGCCAGGCCTGAAAAGGGTTCCTCTGTGGATTGAAGGTCTCTATGAGATCAGAGCATGCAGGACTGGGGAGCACTACACTGGGGCATGAGTACAGCATGGTAGGTCCACCTGTTCTGGTAACAAATGACCTAGAAGACAGCCTTTCACAAAAATGTGTGATAAACAGGGATGGACAGTCCAAGGAGAAGTGTTTCTTACTAGGAATAGGGATATAGGTCAGCCTTAAGTGATGTTCTCTCCTGACACTACAAGTGTGTCTATCCATGGCCCTGGGAGTCGCATAAAGAAACCATTTTCATTCTTGGCTCTGGGCAAGTCTAGAATAAACTCCGTCCTCCCCCTGGATTTTAACATGACTATGAACTCCATCCAGGCGGGTGATGACCATGTGTGACTTATTTGCCCCAGCTCTTAACTGATAGGAGATTTGCATTCATGTACTGAATTCATCAATCAGTGACTGAGTACTAAGTCCATCATGTGGCAAGTGACATTATCAAAATTTTTGGAAAAAAATAATCAACTTTGGAAAATTTTACATTATGTTATGTTTAGGAAATAGCTTATCAAAAGAGGAAATACCACCTTGCCACTTTTTCTTCATCTATTTCCTTTATGAGTGCATGTAAAGAAATGTATTTGGCATCCTAAGGGCACATAACACCAGACTTGGTTCCTGATTCTCATTCTTAGTTCTTTTCTTCCAAGAATAGGGCAGCTAGTAATTAACAGAAGATTATAAAAATATTCCATAAGTATAGTAAGAGCTATTAAAATATGATGACAGATCATCAACCTAATTTAACATTTTTCATGTAATTTGGTTAACCAGGGAAATGCGAGTCACTTAGAACATCTGCTAAAAATTACATGGTGAGTTCAAAGAATGCCCAAATTATTCATCTTGTAATTTGTGAAAATAATTCAGATTATTCAGAATTTGTGACATAAACCATGTTCTGACATAAACTATTAACACATAGTTACTATTCACCTAGAAGGCATTTGCCCTCAGTGTTGCCTTCAATATGAGAAAACGACAGAAAAGTAAATAAGGTTTATTCAACATGTGGCATTCTGACTCTTCACAGATATTACAAAAAGGGCACAGGTTTATATAATAATTAACATATATAGGATGGGGGCCAGGGAATACATTTTTAAAAAACTAATTTATTTATTTATTTTTAAAGATTTTATTTATTTATTTGACAGAGAGAGATCACAAGTAGGCAGAGAGGCAGGCAGAGAGAGATGAGGAAGCAGGCTCCCCGCTGAGCAGAGAGCCCGATGCGGGACTCGATCCCAGGACCCTGAGATCATGACCCGAGCCGAAGGCAGAGGCTCAACCCACTGAACCACCCAGGCACCCTAAAAAACTAATTTAAATTACAGTTTATGTTTGGGCAATTTGGGGAAAAACTAAGTTAGACTTTTCAAAACCAACAAATCTGAACACATGTTGAAAGACAAATGATATGAATGTACATCTGTTCTCTAATCTGCATCTGATTTTTCAAATATTTTTTGAAACACCCATTGGGGAAAAAAAAACTAGAAAAAATTTCTGTTTCTTGGAGAGGATGACTTTACCGATAAAGAACAATTAGTTTGTGTTTAGCAATGTCTTATTTGTTTATACATTTGTTTTCCCTACCTTTGGTTGAGGGTTACTGGGTTCGAATTTCTATGAATGTGCGTCTTTCCTGGGTGGATGTAGCTAAGATTCAAACTTCTCTTTCCATTCTGGACCATTAATTTTTTCTGGGCATAGAGGCCTGGGATGTTTATGAGTGTATCTTCCAAGCCATATGAGAAATCAACTTGCCATTTCTTGGAAATAACCAGCTAACTCCATGAATTTCCACACAAATTTTTTTTTATGATTTTATTTATTTGACAGAGATCACAGGTAGGCAGAGAGTCAGGCAGAAAGAGAGAGAGAGAGAGAGGAGGAAGCAGGTTCCCCGCTGTGCAGAGCCCGATGTGGGGCTCAATCCCAGGACCCTGAGATCATGACCCGAGCCGAAGGCAGAGGGCTTTAACCCACTGAGCCACCCAGGCGCCCTCCATACCAATATTTTTGAACTACCAAAACTGTATGGAAGAGCATTAGAAAAGTGAACCATACCTGTTTTTGTTCTTCCCTTTTTGCTCTCACTGTCTACTTCCCCTGTCACTGTGATCAACAGGGATCACACATATGTGTTCTGATTCACTCAATACAAAGTTGGCACGATGTGGAGGCATAAATGACATTCATCTTCCTTGCATAAACACATTCCAACAACAATGTTTGTCTTCAAGGCCTTTTTACCAATCAGGCCATATCACCAAGTGAAGAAAAATCTGGTTCCTTATGTGCCTTACACGTATATGTGAAAACTTCCAACAGAATCATATTCTAAAACATTCCCCTGAAACTCCTCCCGTCCTGGGCACCCATGTTGGGCAAGACTTGGACAAGCTACACAGTGAGAGCAATTAGTGTTCAATTTATAGACGTCCATGACCTATGGGAAAGGAGACAAGGTGAACCCCCAAACTCTAAGCTTCCTTCCTGTAATATCCTCTCTATTACAGGTCAGGCACTAATCACAAGAACTTCATTAGCTAGATTCAAGCCCCGTGTAATATTTTAGAGAAAATGCTGACTGAAATTAAGTGGTTTGTCATGCAACAATTACTAGGGAATCTAATATTTATGACAGCGTTTCCAGCAACTATACCCTTCTTTTTATTTTTGTGCACATCCGAGGCACACCAGTGTGTTGTGACTGAACTTCTGTGACCAATCAACGCACCTGACCTTGAAACACTGACGGTCTGATACTGTTCCCCTCCCAGACTCCCCTCTACTTTTGAAAACATACTGTTGGATTCCCCCTCATCTTCTTTCCCCTCCTCTATAGAAGTTCCATTTCCTGCCAGTCTACTTCTTGGGAATATTAATGGCATAACATTATTATAGTCACGGCTTTTTGGTTGTTTTTTGGGGGGAGGGGGTGGAATGCAGATTGCCAGGTTTAGCAATTGCAGATTAGATTTGAAAGAGAAGAGATTCAAATGCAGTTATGCTGCCAGAAGACAGCTCCTTCACTGATTTAGAATCAGTGAAATGTGTGACAGGAAAGACTATGTGTTGGCAATAGGGCTTGATACATGTTTCAAGAGCAAAATTGAAACTATCTTCCCATGGTTTACAGCTATAGATCACCAGAAAGATCTCATACGCAAAAGGCTGCAAGGCCCTGCCTTCTCCTCCATCCCCTCTTAGGGTGGAGATATAGATTTCAAAATTAGATGTGTCAAAGCTTTCACAATTCATTGCCGAAGCACATGCCTAAAACTGTCTCTTATTGAAAAAATATATTAATTATATTTCTGCCTTTTTATCATGTAAATTTAGAGCACATGAAAGGAACCAGATGGACAGCTTTTGGAAATGAATTCTTCCTTTGATTAAAAGAAAAGAAAGTTTCTACATGCTCCGTCTCTGAAAAGCTTCCTCTTAAAACTTTCAGCAGCACTGAAATGGTTCTGAATGCGACGTTTCCACTATGTATGTGTGAGTAATTAACAGTGCTGACAACAAGCTAAGTTTTCTAGCAAATATCGCATTTATTGGATTCTGGGACCTTTAAAGATGAAGGCAGTTTAACTCATTCAATGCCATTCCATACACTGTGTGTATTCAAATTTTACAAAAATTGAGAGTAAAACTCTAACAAAATTGATTCTTCCTGTTCTGAAACCTCTTAATTATCAGATTGAATTTAATTCTCAATATTTTTGGTTACTAAGTAACTCACCTGACTCCTCAAAATGTGTAGGTGTTGTTTCTTTATGAGAAAAATATTTACTGAACAACCATTCTCGATCAGCCCCACTGTAAGATGTCCATACGATGGTAAATAAAAAGACACAGCTCATACTCTGGGGACATTGACATCTGAGTATCAAACCCCAAAAGCTAACACCAGGGAAAGTACAAAATGCTAAGATATTAAACTGAGGAAATAACTTACTCAGATTGGGGGTCAGCGAATATGAAAAGGATAGGTAGAAGAATTTGGCATTTTGCAAGTGGCTGACTCAGCTAATCTGATTCTGATAACGGCTGATGGTGAAATATGGAGGTAGTTTGGGTGAGTTGGTAGCATGTGTCTCCATTAAAACTTAGAAGTTCATAGCTTAACTTTGTTCATGAGATGTTACTGCTAGATATCTGGGCAGATAAATAAATGAATAAATACTTCCATAAATAAATGCATTATAAATAAACTATGATAAGGAAGCCCATCAGTGGCTAGAAGGAAAGACTCATCACCATGCAAGATATTTCTTAATAATACATTAATACTTAAAAGGTTGCTCACATCTTGCAGTTCATCCTGGAGGATGATTTCTATTTCTGTCTCCTTCCTTTTCTGGTCACTTTGGCTTTGGGGCACATTCCAACCCAGGAGACAAGTGCAAAAATAAAACCAAAGACTAGCCTTAAGTTAACATCCTGGCTTATTAATCTCATGATAAAATGCAACTATTGGCATTACAAATCCTATTGGTTTATCTGATCTGGTTCTGATGATTTTCCTGGCTAATTATTAATATCAGCTAAAGCTTCGATTTTATTCTCAAATATTGACAAGACGCTAAATTATCCATTTGGTGACATCTATTGTGTACTCCCCCAGAGACTGGAAACTCAAAGTATTCACTCGGTTACTGCTATCCTGGGTGTGTAGCAAGGTTCAAAACCTTAATTCTCAAGTGTTACCTTTCAAAAGCCCAGACCTAAAATAAAATGAATTGTATACTTCCTGTTACACAGTACTCAGTCTGAGTTTTATTCTTTTTTTGTGTGTGTGTGAAGATTTTATTTATTTATTTGACAGAGATCACAAGTAGGCAGAGAGGCAGGCAGAGAGAGAAGGAAGCAGGCTCCCCACGGAGCAGAGAGCCTGATGCGGGGCTCGATCCCAGGGCCCCGAGATCATGACCTGAGCTGAAGGCAGAGGCTTTAACCTACTAAACCACCCAGGTGTTCCCAAGTTTTATTCTTAAGATTTACTTTTTCTAGTTTGATGTAACCTCCATTAATGGTGACTTGAGATATAACAGCACTAGAATAATAATTGATTTCATATGTTGAAGAATTACTCTGCCTTCTAACATGATGTGGTTTTAATTTTGAAGAGGATTTCATGAAATGTTTCTTCAGCTGAATTGATTTTCATGGTGTTAAGTATAGAAAATTATACTTCCTTTGGACTAATTTCATTAGCATCATCCCAGAACCCTGCATCTCCTAAAATGTTGTTTGTTTTCTGCAGTCCTCTCCTCCTCCCCTATCCCAAACCCTCTGGAAGTTCCATGACAGCAGAAGTCCTTGTTATCGTGTTCACCACCATGTTCCCAACATTTACAAAGAAGGGGTCATAACAAGGGCTCATTATATATTTATTATTTGAAGGAATGCTGGGTGAATGAACACATAAAGTATATGTCACCATAGAGCCTAGAGTTATTACTCTATTCTTTCATTAGGAAATACCATAACAATGAACAGGAAATGTTTTTGTAATGATGATAAAAACTCCTATTTTTCACTGTGCTTTGATATGTTAACAGTATCTCCAACACTTTCATTTGATCCTCATAGTCGTTCTGTGAAGAAAGCGGTCTATATTTCACCCTTTTATATAAAAGCTGAAACTTCCATCTGTGCAGGTGACCATATGAGAGCCCAAGACTGCAGAAGAAGCAGAGTTGGAAATCACGGGAGTTTTGACAGAGCCAGTGTAGTGGTTAAGGGCTGGACTCCAGAACTGACCACTTGGAGTGAATGTTGGCTCTGCTTTTTACAAGGGTGAGCCCATCTGTGAGCTGCCCAAGCTCTTGTGCTGCAGTGGTTTCATCATGGCGTCAGTGTGAGAAACACAAACTCTGTAAATGGCTTAGGACGGTGCCTAACAAATAGAAAACATTCAACAGTTCTCAGGATTTATTATTTCAAGCCGAGGGTCCTTCCTGCCTTGTGCTAGAAAGTCCTTTCTTTAAAAATCTTTAAAATTTACCTTCAAATACATTTTCATATTTTACGATCCATTTTAAATCATGGCAACATGCGCATACTCTAAATGCTATATTTAAGTGCTGTGATTCTAATCTTTTATTTTATATTTATAGTTTTATCATATCTGTCATAATTCATAGGGATTTCTAAGTTCCATTTAATTTAAAATACCCTATCCAAGAAGAAGTAGCAACATGGAGAGAATTCACTGCACATCAATGAAGACAAAGAACTTTCTCAGAAGTTCCAAAAGAAAGATGGACATTACATCTCTCCTCTCAGATAGCTCACTGTAAAAGGTCAATCCACACCTAAAGAGAAGATATTCCTACTTCAGCTCTCAAATAGGAAACAGTCCTTGTCCTAATTTTTACTCGATTTCGGTGATATGTAAAAACTCAGGACTGCAAAACTGTCTTTTAGGAATGAGAATACCCTGCCAAGGATTTATGATAAATGTATGTGTTGTTTAAAATGATCTGAAATCCATGTCTCTTACTCCTGAGTGGTATGTGCTAACCTCAAACTAGTTCAGTGAAGGAAGAGGTTATTCAGTCACTATTGCCTACACAACTAAGGAGTCATAAAAATAAGAAGGGAAGTTGAATATTTGCCACACTACTAATAACAAACAAAATCACAAGTGATTTAAATATTTAAAACTAAAATTAAGGGATGCCTGGGTGTCTCAGTCATTGTCTGCCTTCAGCTAGGGTCATGGTCCTGGGATCGAGGCCCACATTGGGCTCGCTCCTCGGTGGGGGGCCTGGTTCTCCCTCAGTCCCTGCTTGTGTTCTCTCTCTCTCTCTGTGTCTCTCTTTGTCAAATAAATAAATAAAATCTTAAAAAAACCCAAAAAACTAAAACTAAAACTAAAATTGAAAAAGTACTAAAGCAAAGTTTAAGTGAATATTTTATAATCCCTTGGGAAGGGAAGGATTTCATACACATAGCATCAAAAGAAAAGACAATAAAGAGAATCTGAAAGATTTGACTACATAAAAATGTAAAGCTTTTATATGATAACCAATCTTCAAGTCAAAATAAAATTTTAAAAAATACTGCAAAATATATAAAAGGCAAATAATAATGTAAATAAAGTAAATAAATCTTAACTTACAAATTAAAATCAAACAACTCAGCTTAAAACACGAGCAATGTAAATAAGCAGGCAATTCTCAAAAAATATATAAAACGAATGTATAATATATGAAGAGCTGTTAACTTCTCCATGTAGGTACTACACATTACAGTAACACTATAAAGATTTTCTTAAAATATTGGCTTGGGTTAATAAGGTTGATAATGTCCATGGCTGCTAAGGGTGAGAGTAAATGAGAAATCCCATTACATAGAGATGAAAACATAAATTGGTAATATGTTACTGAGAATGATCTGTTAATAGAAAAAATAGATATACATAGACAAAACACACAGATACTTATATATTTGGACATATGTAATTTTCTAAAAAAAACAAACCAATGTGTAAAGGTTTATACACACAAATATATTAAAGTTAAAAAATTAGAAAAATAATAAATCAATTATGGTACAACTGTCTAATAAAATACCACAGTCTGCCAAAAATAGTGATACAGTACAAGGCTGAAATAAAAAATAGCTATCACAGATGCTCAATCAAAAAAAATATTATAAGCCAGCATAGAGATTACAACCCTTTTTAATATATGCATTAGAAAAAGTTAGGAAAGTTTTATGCCAACACTTTTGTTAACAACTTTAGCATTTGGGGGATATATTTTTTTAATATCTTAAAGTTTGCCAATTTCAGGTAGACAATTTGGTGGTTTCATTAACTTTACCAAATAGTGTAACTATAAATCTAATAAAACCCCTCATGCCATTTACTGTTAATTCCTTAAAAATGTGACACTATTTTTTGTTGCTAAGTAATATTCCATTATATAGATCTACCACATTTTGTCTATTCCACTAGGTGACATTTAGTTCATTTCTACTTTGGGGCCATGATGTTTATGCCGACACATTAATAGCAATTATCTCAGGTATTATGATTATGTGTGCTTCTCACTTTCTTCCATATACATATCTATATGTGCTCATACTTTCTTAATAATTGGGGTAGGGCTAAATAGGGTAGTAGCACTGTTTTTAAGGAGACTTAATATACAATGAGAGAGATTTGTTTAGAAATGTAGACCCCAATTGAATACATTTTGCATGGCAATTATTTTCTGTATCTCTTTCCCCTTCATGCTAATTTTATATAGAAGGTTATAAAACTAAGAAATTTGGAAATTTCCCAAACTCCTCTTAAAAATAACTACATAAGAGTCATTTTGTCTATGGAAGGGGGTTGACCCAAACACTATTTTTTTAACCTAGCTATTGCTTTAATTTTTACTTATGATTATTTTATTTAAAATGGGAGTATTTTTCTGAGAATAAGTTGAATGCACATACACATGTATACGTGAACATACCTATAATTTAGAGACAATATCCCACATAATAAGAAAAAGAAACACATAATAGAAATGTGAATAAAGAATTCTTAACATCTGTGGCAATCTGAAGTGATACAGTGATTCAGTTTTATCTAAATGGTTTTGATGTATGACAGTGTTCGTTGGTTTGCTTTAAATCAGTTACACTTCTTGTCTCCAAACATCAGTCCCTCATATACTGCATGTCTCCTATGCTGGGAACTTACTGTGTGATTACAAATCACACAGGTCTTACTCTCAGGAAACTTTAAAGCATCCAACCTAGGAGCACTTAACTTTTGAAAACATGAATTAAGGTTAAATGATATAAAAAATAGCACCTTTAATTAGATGCCACATATTCTGTGCTGTGCTTTCAAATCAACTACAAAAACCTAATTCATATAAAATCTGTAAGTGAATCAGTAAATCCCTCACCCAAAGTAAATCGATCCTTTGTGGGTCCTGGTCCCTACCACCACGTGATCATCATCCTTTTATAATTTTGAGAATCTGTATATTTGAAGTTTGGGGTGAGGGTTTGTTTCTTTTGTGTTTTAAAACCTGACTTAATCATGTAACACGCAACTGGGCTATCACTAAATTTCTGAAGCCTCCAGTAATAAACTATTTTTTAAAATATAAATTAGGGTAATTATACTGATCCCATAAGTCTCTTAAAACAAAAACAGAAATTTCAACCAGAAGATGGTGGCACCCCTGCTCTGGGAGTGGAAGATATCAATGGCCCTTCCTTTTGGGAGTGTGAACTGCAAACCCGACTCATGGGTTATGTTGATGGATGACGGGGAAGAACCCGATGAGGAGAGTTTTGTCCTGAGAACTGTGAACCCTTACAGGTTGTCTAGAGCCTGAGGTGATGAAGCGGTTTCAGAAGCAACCAGGGGGACCTAGGATCAAAGTCCACACTTCAGGAGATACATGGTAATGGTAAACTCGTAAAATTTCAAACCAGTTCCCAGCAGGATCAGGTTCAGAAGGAAAGCCAGTGGCATAGTTAGGCCAGTGTTGTAAAACTGCCCTGATAAGGACTGACTTAACTAGGTGAGGATGAACAGATTAGATAATTTACAAAGCTTTTAACACTGTTCATGTTAACATAACAGGTACTCAATAAATGTTACCTATTTATTGTCATAGAGCACATAGAAGAGGCACCAGTGTACTTTGACAAGAATTATTCACCATTAGTTATGTACACCACGATACACCAAGGCAGTGCAGAAGCAGCAGGCCAGGCAGCCTTTTGAGAAAGGGTTGCATGGAGCCTAGGCATTCTTCTACTTTCTTTAGGAACAATGGTGTCACATCTGAAGTGGTCTCACACATCTAAACCAACAGATTCGTGCATGGGAAATGTTATTTTCTGTCACAACATAATAGCAAAACAACAAATACAAATTTTTATATAATTATAATAGGATATTAATATCAAAATATGGGAAATCAATGTTTAAAATATTTAAACCCAATTCCTTTTTTCATTCTACTCCATACCTAAGTTCATTTTCATCTTACTATGTGTTACGTGACTGTTTATTGAAAACAAAATCAATAAACGGTGCCCCACATTCAGCTAATTGGATTACTTTGTAAAAAAGCTTTTTCTTTTGAAAGAATTTAAGCTCACATGAAGTGGCAAACAGAGAATTCCTGGATACCCATCATCCAGGTTTTCCTAGTGGTGACACCTTACACGTTACACAACCACAGGGTCTTACGAAAACCAAAACCTGCTTGGCACAATTCAGGTAACTGGGTCATAGATCTCACTCAGATTTTGCCAGTTTTTACATTTATTCCTTTTTGTATGTTTTTAGAAACAATTTTATAACATGGATATATATCTTAGAACCACCCCCACAATCAAAATACAGAGTTGTTTCATCACAGCAAAAAGACTCCTCATGCTTTCCCTTTATAATCATACACTCCCTGCTTTCTCTATCCCCTGGCAACCCATTTTCTCTTCTACATTTCTTTGATTTTGGCCATTCTTTTTTAAGGAAATAATTTTAAGACACAGCTAGGAAAGATTTAGTAACAATTCTTATCTACTTTGTTTTGTTTTGCTTTAATGCATGCAAACAAAGAGAGATTACAGATGCCTCATCAGGGGTGTTCTGGAAATGAGTCACATAGGTATGAGAGTTCCTAACATTAAATTTTCAGTTCTGGCAAGAATTCACAGGAATCTAAATTTAGTTATTAAATAGTGAGGTACTGATTGTCACTGACTCTTTGGTTTTAAGGGGTGTGAGTTCAGTTTTATGGGCCACCATCTCACACCTGTTACTAGCTTAGATATTGTCATTTTTAAATCGCATGGGAAAAGAAAAGCAAAGGCAAAATTTTTCATTTCTGAATGGGAATAAAGAGACCTATTGCTTTGAAAAGCAAACAGAAATCTTTCTCAACTTATGTGGAATCTTTTTTTTTTTTTTTTCAATTATAAATCTCTAGTGAGTCTATATGGTTACAGTGTAAAAGTATGGGTAAAACAATATTCAATATTTTAATAAGTATGTATCTGAAATGAGAGAATGGAATGTCTTTCTTGAAGTTAGCAAATAAATCTTTAAACAGTTTTTAATGGCTTAAATATTTAACATTCTCAAGGTTTTTCTTTCTTCTTCCCCAAAATGAAAAGTTACTTGTTTGCCTTGTATTTAACATCTCTCTACCACCTAGATTCAACTATCCAGACCAAGTCATTTACAGTTTTCAGCAGAAACGGCATAAAATTGGCTTATTTTTCACAGCAAGAGCTGTAGGTAAGTTTTAAGGAACTGAAGCATGAAGGCACATGACCCAAAAGCTGAATTGTCTGGAAATCTGGAGCAGCTCATGCTAAACAGGGCTAAACCCATATGTACAGAAGTACTTAGCTCTACGGGTCAAGAACTCAAAACCCCAAATCTTATCTTGTCATTAATATTTATCATGCCATGTGAGCTTTAGAATTTTAGCATTCAAATATCTGAAGGTTTACTTGGAGCAGAAGGTCTTTCTTTCTTAGTGGGAACATCTTCATTGGAAAAAGAGTGGGCAATTTTCTATCCTATAATATTTAGTCCCACCACATATATTCTTAGATTTTTATTTGTTCATAATCTCACCTCTGCCCTTTGAAGCAGACTTTAAGACAAGACACATAATAAAAAGTAAAAGAGAAATGGAGCATCAGAACCAAGGAAAAGATTATAAACATTGGTTGGTGATAAAGGTGTACATAACTAACATGATTATGCTCGCTTATAATTTGGATCTGAAGTTTCCAGCAGGGAAATCAAAATGGGAAACAGTAGTATGTTCCCCCATTAAAAAGGAGGAAAACTGTAAATTTCTCAGGTAGAAGCAAGGATCATTCTTGAAACTTATATGTAGAACATTATTTGCTCAAACATTAAATGGCAAACACAAACATAAAACTTATTTTAAACTTTCTTAAATATCTTTTAACAAATATGATGACATAATAAAATAGACTTTTGGGACTATGTTTCCAGGGAAGATATCAAACCCTTTCCAGAATAAGTTTATAGTCAGTTCTGGATATAGTGGGCATGGAAATAGCAGTGTCTTCCTCAAGATGAGAGAATGATAGAGCACCCCATATTTAACCTCCCTGATCTGAACTAATTTCTCCTAATTATGTACTCATCTGGTGGTCTAAAGTAACCCAGGTTTTGAGTTAAAAGTATTTTAAGGAATGATTGCATGCTTCCTTGAACCTGACTTTTGACAAGAGCCCAGACTGCTATAATTTTGCATTGCTGCTTAGGTTCAAAGCATGCACATCTCTAAAACAGGTGCCAAAACTTTCTGCTATTGAGCCAAAATGGTCTTACTGTTCTAACTAGATTAGAAGAAATTTGACTACAATAGGAAGAAGAGGCAACTATAAGCAAAAGCAACAGTTTCTTCCAGATCCGGCAACCAATATGTTGCAATGTTTTTATGTTGAAATTAACCAACCATGTCAGTTATAACATTTCACTGTGGCAGAAAGGTAACATTGGAAGGTCACACCACCCAACCAAAAAGTACCTTATCTGGAATCCAGTGACCCTTCTTTTTCCTTTAAATGCATGGTGTATTTTATTAGTTTCTGATGGATTTAAAGTTTATAAATTTATTGTTGGACTACTTTCTCTTTTCTGACTCCTCTGTTTCCAATGTTAATTGTATTGATAGTTCTGAATTTACATTCTTTTCATGTTGTAGATGTCTGGGACAGAAAAGCACTAATTAATTCATGTCTAGGAAGAAAAATGCATTTATTTATGTCTAAATGAAAAACAAAAGAGCAACTCTTTCTTTCACAAATAAATTCATCACTTAGTGACAATACAAGATGTTCTTGCTTGATTTAGACACTAGGTCTTGAAAGAAAATATTGAATAATAAGTGGCTCAGGTTAAGGAGGAATATTGAAAAGAAAACTTCCTTAAAGCTGCTATTGACAGGAAGGTGACTTCTCTAAATTTCCCTGGGAAGATTCCCTCTTGTTGAATGTCAATGAAGCTTTTGTTCCTGTGCCCTTGCAAACAAATAAAGGCAGCATGATCCGTTCTACACTCAGACCAGGTAAAGGACTCAGAGGACCTCTGAGAACCTCTGAGAAAGAGCGATCTGTCTATGAAAGTGAAAAAAATGGATGAAAACTATCACATCTTATCAATAACTTCAGTTAAACAAGCGCTAACACCAACCCAACTTACCTATTCAGAAACATGTGGTTCCTGGACAAATGAGCACCCAAAGATTTTTTTTTTAAATAAATGAATAAAAAGGCTATTATCAGCATAATTTCACCTAAAAAAAAAAAAATCTAACCTTAAGAAAACACTGTGTCTCTCTCATTAAGCCTATTTCTTTTTTTACATTACTTTCGCTTTCCTCCACACAGTTGAATTTTTCTCAGTACCCTCTCTCTCTCCTTGGTTCACCTAAAAAGTAAAAGAAGTAATTGAGATGTGGGGCCCACAAGTAAAACGATCTGACAACTTTTGCCTAACATCTTACAAATATGGATTCAAGCCACTGTTCTACCATAAACCTGTCCTTACTTTGAACAAGTAATTTTTACCTTATGGGCCTCGATTTCTTCATCTGTGAAGGAAGATTAACACCTATGGGCAGGATTGTGGGGTGAATCCAGTAACATGATCCAACCGCCTAGGGCCTAATAGGTACTAAATAAATAACATTATCATTAGCTTTCTTTTTCTATTAAAGCACTCCCTACTTCCAGTGATTCACAAGTCAATTGTGCCTAAATGAAGTTGCCCTCCCCATGACAAAAAATTTAACTTCTAAGGATAAATTTCAGCCAGTCTCTCTTGTTCTCATAAAATTCATGAGGGGACTCTAAAAGCATATTCAAGATCTTGGTTCTGATCACATATATTCCTTTCCAGAGACAAATTTATACCGCGAGATTGAAGGAGCAGCTAGATGTGTTTGAGGGCAGGGGGCAGGAACAATAGAGAGGCACAAGGAATGTGAAAGACAATTTACTAAGCTCCCTCCTAGCCTGCATTTCAGCTTACCCTTTGCTGTCTATAGACTATTCATCAGCATTACCATGCCCTGAAATCTCCTTTGAAATTTTAATCAATTTAACATTGGTGTATCTATAGATTAGATGAAATAACTTTTGCTGTCTCTTCAAGCACCTTTGTCATATGAATGGCTCATGGCTCTCATATTTCTCAATATGAATTTCTAGATATCCTTCTATTTCAATCTTGTTTTCAAAGGACAAGGTGGAAGGTGACAATGGTAATGAAGATTAACTCAAAGACTAATTATTTAGTCACTGGTGGGGGGGGATGAGGCACACAGCTAAATCTTTCTGTCACGAATATTCATAACTAGTTCAGTTTAAATGCCAGATTTATGAGAGCAAGTGATCCATCTCTATCAGGCACCGGATGCTTTATTTAAGGTGGGTTCGGATGAATCTTAATTTTTCATGCAAAGCTATTCCCTGGATATCAGTCCTAAAACATTGCTCTCTTTCTACTTCCCTGTGTGTTATGTCCTACTTATATTTAACCACAGACATTTAGATTGAGTCTTAAAGGATTACTATGTATTAGGAATCACTGTATTTTTTCAACACTCACAAAACAGTTGTTTTTTTTTCTTTTTAACCTGACAACAGCCCATATGATTGGTGACAAGTTTGTGTGCCATAAGCCCAACAAGAAGAGATTGCTAATTAGTAGATTTAATTGCATAAAGAAGGTGTTTAATTTTATAACTACTAACACTTTGATACTATGAATATTTCAACTGTGGCTTATATTTAGTATTAAATTAGCAGATGATTTAAAAGCTGAGTTGGCCAAACTAAGTTAATGTCACAACTAACGTAAAGAAGCCTTAATTGTAAACATGTCCTTTGTCAAGTGTGTATAATTATAAACTATGCCCAATTAAAATGATGAACACATCAATGGAGAAGAGTTTTTTCTTCCTATACTTAATGATTTTTTTTCCCACCTCAGTTAATAAAAATAGTCAATGAAAATGATTCAAGGAAATATCTAGGTTATATGTAAATAAAAATGAAAACTTAAGAGTTTAATATTTGAGGGGGAATATCTGCTACTTCAATATGCATTCCAGACCATCATGTTCCCTAAAGCTATGAACTTCCCAGCGATTAAAGATAGAAAGCTTTGCTCTTGGTGTATAAGTATAATGAGAACTCCAAGCAAAGATCAGTATTTTGACCTCTCCCTTCAGCTGATTTTGAAGCACTGCTCTAATGATGAGACAGAGTATCTGAAAAATAACTCTAACAAGTACTTTTTTTCAGGTAATTTGTTCTTAAATAAAGGAGAAAGATCTCTAATCTGATATTTAATTAGGGCTCATCAAACACAATCCAAAATTTATAATCAAGTCATCTTTAAGTTTGGGATACCTGCCTAGCTGCTAAAAGTTGCTATTGGTATTTTTGTTAACTGTAATGACAAGCAGAAGAAGTCATGGTTTTGCATAGTGTGTAAATCTCCCTAGGCCAAAGAAACTATTTATGTGTATCGACTGCTATCTCCTAAAAACTAGCAGTCTCTGAAAAACTGTTACCCCAGTTCACGGTGACATACCTGTTTTTGAGCAAATCATTAGCCCAGGAAATAGTAATCCCATTTGATGCCCAAGAAAAATATTTGCAATAATGTAAGATTTTTATTTTTGGCTACCTCTTCCCTCACCCTTTACCTAATACCTTCAGGTTTCTTTATGATGTCTGACTGTCCCAATGAATCAACTGTCCTTCATAACTCTAGAGAAACCTCCCCGGTCTCCCCCACTCCTGGACATAGCATTGCTTTCCTCCTCCTTGGCGTAAGGCAAATATTTACATGGATAATTGACCACAGTGCTTTTTCCTGGTGAGCCTCCACATGGCCTTAAGAATTTTCCTCAAACTTGCACTGCAAATGATGTCGCTATTAAAAAAGAATCAGCATTGGAGGATGAAATGCATACCCATCCTCTGCCATCCTCTGCCCTATACCAAACTGTCATGGGTTTGTTAGACAGGTGGAAGGGGTTCAGAGCATACAGTCATCAGCACTTTTAATAACTCTCAAGGAGGTTGGGTGGTTGCTTACAAATAAAGTTCACCTGAATACATGTTGCTTAAACCTTCCAAATCTTTTATGGAGTATGGAGGGAAAGGGACAGGGAGGAGAGAAGGAAGGCGTTTTTGGAGAGATTTTTGCTTTGGGGTTTTAAGTGAGTTTCCTATTGCTGCTGTAGCCAATTAACAGTTGGTGACTAAATATTTTCTTACAGTTCTTAAAATTCTGGAGGTCAGAAGTCTGAAATGGCTTTCAGGGGATTGTGCTCCCTATGGAGGCTCTAGGGGATAATCTGTTTCAGTGCCTTTTCTCGCTTCTAGAGACTGCTAGGATTCCTTGGCTCATCGTTCTTTTTCTACATCTTCAAAGCCAGCAAGGGTTGGTTGAGTTTTCATATCCCGTCACTCTGAGTCTCCTGCTCCTCTCTTTCACTTATCAGGACCCTTATGATTACATTGGACTCTTGGGGATAATCCAGGATAATCTATACAAGATCCCAAACTTACTCACATCTACAAAGTCTCTGTTTACCACATAAGGTAACATATTCACAAGTTCTGGTAATTAGGCTAAGGACGTCCTTGAGGAGCCCTTATTGTGCCTACCACAGTACTGTTGCTGCCTACACAGCAACAGAGAAGTCATAAATCAGGGTACAGAGATTTAAATACCTGGGGTGGAGGGACTGTACTTCCTTAACTACCTCTGTCTCTGGTCATTTTTCTAGGAATGTACTATATTGTTTTAGTCCAGGGTAGAAAGGAGGGTAAACCATTCCTGGGTTGGACCAAATCGTATCTACTAATGTAGTCATCATGTGTCCCTAAGGGACAATCACAGAAGCTCTGTGAGTCTTAGTATTTACCTCTGGAAAGGGGACAATTAAAAAAAAAAAAAAAAAAAAAAAAGGCTTGTCTCAAGGGATTCTTTTGAACTTATATGCTATAGTCCATGCAAGGCACTTAGTATAGCCCTTGAAATACAGTAACTGTAGTTTCATCTTTCTTAGACCTGTCCTTTAACATATCGCTTATCCTATAAACTGTTACTAAACCAATATTGTATGAATGATCTCGCCAATGATGTCACTGCTGGATTTCAATAATGATGCAGTTTCCTTTGATTCTTCACTGTAGAGCATAGGAAATAGTGAAGAATGCTTCAATGTTACCACTTTGGCCATCACTGCAAACACTAGTCGCTTGTCAGAACAGTGTATTTCACTCCAGTTTAGTCACTGTCCAGCTGATAAACTAAACAGGAGGTCAGAGAAACTTCTAGATCAGCCTGACCATCTTAATGGAGTCAAATTTTATGTTTTTAAGATGTAATAAAACATTGGTAACTGAGATGCAGTCTTCATATTATTACTTGAGACCTTATTAAAGCTTTTTTCATTATAGGTAGCATTAGCCAGTCAATATTCATTTAGCTAGCTAAAGCTTTTAGAGTTCATGCTTCAGTTTCTTTCAAGATGACATTTTTTATATGACATCCTGTTCCAGGAAGAAATTTTTGTTTTGACATGTACAATTAATATTTAAAAACTGGATGGAATAAAATTAGCACCCGATGGCACCAAGGCAAAGCAAATCAAGAGAGGGGAAAAAGAACATCTTGCTTGTCCCTAGACAGGCTAGAGATTAGCTCTAGTCTGGTGACTTTTCAAATTGAAAAAATTTTCTAACTTTCTTAATCTAAGCTTTAATATATGCAATTGCATTAGAGCATTTTAGAACAGATAACCAGATCTAATTTTACTTCATGTTTGACTCACAAGCCTTAAATGCCAGGCTAAGGAACAAAAAAGGGCATGGTTTTGGAGGGTGGTAAGGGCAGTATATCAAACAATTATACAGAACTACTCTGTGGGATAAAAATAATGGAGTTTCTAGAGCAGACCTGGAGCCAATCCAAATACATCAATGTCTATACATCTTGTTGTACTTCACTGTGTTTTTTTCTCTATCTTTTGGTAAATCAAAACTATATTGTGTTCAGATATTACATGTCTATTTCCCAGGAATTTTAACTCTTGGGATTATTTTAGGGTTCTCGGTTTTTTAAAATGCTACCAATAATTTGAATTAATTTCATTGCACTCCAAAAAAAAAGTTATCAAAAAATAATAAGAAATGTCTCAGAAATGAGAAGTTATGTTGTGTTGTATCAAGGCTTACACACAGAGAAAAAAATACTCCATTTTTCATTCTGCAATTAGAATAGAAAATTTCCTCAATAAATTCCAGACTTGGAAATTAAATTTAGAAGCTCTTTATCCAAATAATTTTATTGATAGTGTATCAATATAAAAAATAAAACAAAAAAAAATCCCACAATATTTGAAATATTTCTTTTTAACATTCATCTGATATAATACATTGCTATTTTGGGTTGATATATTATCTGGTAGCATTTCTCAAGGATTTAAGTGGTAATGTTCTTGATAAGTCTAGAGTGCCAGGTGTTGGAAGTTCTTACTATAAAAAATAAAGATGTTAAATTCCAACCACTTGATATGAATCTGAATTCCCAGAAAGCAAATCTATCCAAATAACTTTCCAATTGATTGTATTTGACCCTAGTGAATCTGATTTTGTAGGACTACTGAAAATATGATTAAAATGGAAAATCTAAGATATATAAGCTAAGAGAATACAAGTTAAATATAAGTAGATTGAACTATTACTCATTGATAGAAAGATCACTAGTTACTGGAAATTTTAAAAAGGTTTTTGTTTTTTCACTAGAAAGGACTAAAATTAGGTTGGTATTATTGGCATAAATAATTATATATTACTAATAGATCATTTATACACACATATTTTTGAGAATTTGACTGAATTAGAAAGTATATAGCTAAGGGCAGTTTAGGGAAACCATGTTGTCACCTATTGAAAAATAATTAATTGATGTCTGAGCACCAATAACCAGTAATGGCACACACAGGGCAAGGGTACTACAAGTGTTCTTCCCACTAAGTAGAAAAAAAAAATCTCATCATCATGGAAATTTTTCCACTATTTTCTGTTTTCCAGGCAACTACTGCTAATCCATTCATTATATATGAGATGAAAATTATTTCTCATCTCTGAAATCAATCATCCTGAAAACAATCACCATCAAACCAACTGTTTTTTTTATTATTATCTGGGCATTCACTTTGGATTGCTTCCAGTAAACAGAAATGTGACAAACAGAAAGCTAAGGGTTCTGCCTAAATGAAACTACATGACAATTTGGAAAGAAAGATAATTAACCAAATAATTAATAAACAAAATACAGGTCTTGTTAGATTGTGATATATATATAAAAGAAAAAAAGCAGAGACGGGACTTCTGGCTTCATCTCTAAATGAAATGAGATTAAGAGTTTAGAAGTTGTCACTCCATCTTCACAGCAAGAAGAAGCTGGACAAACTGAATATTAATGATTTTTTTGACCCACCAGAGAACTGAGAGCATAAGGGAAACTGTCACCTTGAAATCAGTTTGGAAAGGTATTTCCAGAGAAAGAGCAGAAGAGAGGTGCTAATGTAAAGCAGAAGTCAATGAAGACATAAGCTAGAAAAAAACATTTAAATAATCATTTTGGGGGCACCTGGGTGGCTCAGTTCCTTTAGCATCTGCCTGAGGCTTGGGTCACGATCAGCAGGGAGTCTGCTTCTCCCTCTGCCTCTGCTCCTCCCCCCTTCTTGTGCGTGCCCACATGTTCTCTCTCTCTCTCTCTCTCACCCTCTCTCCCAAATAAATAATAAATAAATAAAATCTTTAAAATAATAATAGTAATTTTGACAAATGGATGGATCCTAAAGGTTAAACTAGATTCCTTGGTCACGTAGGCAGCAGAAAAACAATCACCCTTGTGAAATACATCCAGCATCCTCTCTATAACAAAGGCCTGCTATCCCGAAAAAGGATGCCTCCAGAGCTCAACTGCAAAGCCTTATTCCCAGCAGGAAGAAGAGAATTCATTCCCATTCCATTCTCTAGCCTTTGTATCTAACTTCAGGAGGGGAAATCTTCCGTCACAGGAGCCAGGGCTGGAAGGAAATAGACAGGTGGGCGCTGCAGCCAGGGGAGAGGAGAGAGGACAGTAGAGGGATGACTATGCCACTGCAGAAACATCTGGCGAGGATGCATCCCCCAAGCACAGGCCCATGAAAAGACTGAAATTTAATCTAAAGAATAGATTTTCCTCTCCCACACTTTAATATCACACCAACAGGGCACAAGTAAAATCACAATGGATTATAGCTAAAAGAGCAGCAGGTTACAGACTATACATGAGGAGCAGAACAAAGGGAAGCCCCACAGCAGAGGGGAGACCAATGCAAGGATACTATAGGAATATGCAGCGCATATTAAACAGGAGAACTCTTAGACAGATTACAATAAATCCTCACACTAAACGCTTACTTCTCTCAGTTCCAACATTCTAGCACTCAAGAAAAATAGCAAGTCAGGCTAAAAGGCAGAAGGAAAACAAAAAAAACACAACAACAACAACAACAAAAAACACCCACAGTTTAAAGAGAGAAAATAATCATCACAACCAGACTCAGATGTGACATAGATGTTGGAATTATCAGACAAGGAATTTAAAATAACTATATATGTGTAGGGGCACATGGGTGGCTCAGTTAGTTAAACAATGTCTGCCTTTGGCTAAGGTCAGGATCCTAGAGTCCTGGGATCAAGCCCCAAGGGGACTCTGCTTCTTCTTCTTCCTCTGCCTCTCCTCTCACTCCTGCTCTCTCTCTTAAATAAATAAAGAAAATCTTTAATAATAATAATAATAAATTTAATTAACTATGTTTGATATGTTAAAGACTCTAGCAGAGAAAAGGAAATAGAATGCAAAAAGACATAGGTAATATTACTAAAGAGAAGGACACTCTAAGGAAGAAACAAAAAGAAATGCTAGAAGACCCACAAGAACCAAAATGAAAAATGCTTTTATCAGACACAAGATGGCTGAGGAAAAAAAAAAAAAAATCAGAGAGTAAATCAATAGAGACTTTCCAAACTGAAATGCAATAGAATAAAAAAAAGAACATATAAAAACTGGTACAATTTCAAAAATTTAACCAGAAATAGTAGAAAGAGAGAACAGAGAAAAAATGTTTCAAGTAATAATGGCTGAAAACTTTCTAAAATTCATGTAGGTACAAAACCACAGATCCACAAATCTCAGAGAACCCCAAGCCCCAAAGATAAAACTCCAAGAATAAAAATTCTATGCCCCCAAAATGCAAACTTCAGCATATTATAATCAGTCTTCAGAAAATCCCATACAAAGAAAATCTTGAAAGACACTTGAGGTGAAGGTAGAAATCCTTGTCTGTAGAAGAGCAAGGATAAGAATTAAGTGACTTTTTATCAGAAACTATGTCAAGAACAAGAAAAGAAAGTCAAATATTTAAAAAGTTGGAAAAAACCCAACTACCCAATCTATAATTTTATATCCAGCAAAATCATCCTTCAAAATAGAGAACCGATGATTTTCACAGACAAATAAAACTGAGGGAATATCTCACCAGAAGACCAAACTTATAAGGAAGATTAGAAGTTCTTCTTGCTGATGGAAAATTATATAGGTTTAAATTTGAATCTACATTTTAAAAAGAAGGATAAAAGTAATGGAGAAATAATAAATGAAGGTAAAATGAAATCTTATTTCTCTTATTCTTAATTGATTAAGTAATTAATCAATTTGTTTGTTTAAAGTAATTATAGTAACAGTGTTCGGTGATCATAGTCTACGAATAAGTGAAAAGCATGACCGCAATGTATAAAGCAGAGGTTTTAAAATCCTTGCCAGGTAATTCTGACATCTGTCATCTTTTCATTTGTATTTCTTGATTTCATTTTCCCATAGGAGTTGAGATTGCTATGGTTCTTCCTATGCCAAGTGATTTTTGTTGTATTGTATTCATTTTGAATATTACCTTATGAACCTTAGGGGCCTATTTATATCCTATGAGAATGACCATTTTCTTTTAGCCCCCCTATAGGCTGTACTTCCAATGTCAGACCCATTTGCAAAGCTTTTGCATTAGCTTTCTTATTCAGCATATGCATGGCCCAGGGGTCAGTCTGGGACCTGACAAGAAATCTACTCCTTAGCATAGTTCTCAAAGTGTGTAGTATACTCATTAGGATCAGATTCATGTTTATATAGGTCATGATCTCTCTCAAGAATTAATAAACAGGGGGTGCCTGGGTGGCTCAGAGGGTTAGGCCTCTGCTTTCAGCGCAGGTCATGGTCTCAGGGTCCTGGGATCGAGTCTCACATCGGGCTCTCTGCTCAGTGAGAGTCTGCTTCCTCCTCTCTCTCTCTCTGCCTGCCTCTCTGCCTACTTGTGATCTCTATCAAATAAATAAAATATTTTTTTTAAAAAAAGAATTAATAAACAGAATTATTGCTCTCCCTAGCTATTTCTTCTCTGTAGTATGGCTCGTACTTTTCAGTGGTATGGGATTTCAGTTTTTTGGTCTTTCAGTAAGATACTGTCCTCTTCTGTGAGTTCATTGCCTCCAAGGCAATGAGGGAGAGGGACAGAGGGAGAGGGTAAAATCATCAACAGTTTGACACTTCACCAAAGGGAAAAGAAGTTTCCCTTGGCTCAGTTTTGGCTGTAGGATCAACTGAGTATGAAAGGCAATAGTAGAGAGAAAGAGGAGAGGGGGGAAAAAAATCAAGAGATTTTTCTCTCATTCTCCCTGAGCTTTAGGACTTTCCTTTTCTGTTCCTCAAACAACAGCTAAAATGGTTTCTCCTTGATCTCTGTGCTCTGAATCACAGTGCTCACTTCAGGTTTTGGTTTGCATTGTGTTTGGGCTGGTAGAGACTAGAAAAAAAAAAAAAAATGGCAAACTCTGTTTACTGATTCTTCAAATTCTAGTGTACTCCTCTTTTGTGCCTGCTGATATTTATTTTTCAAATGCTACTCATGCAGTCTGTGGAGGTTCGATAGCTACTTCAGTGAAAGGAAAATGTTGGTGTGCGTTTACTCCATTTTCAAATTTCACTAGAACTGGAAGACAATATTTTCTTTAGTTAACACATTTCAGGACATTTTAGGACATCATTAAAATTCAGGGTTTTTTTCCTTACATTTTATGAAGGTTTTTTGGGGAGGGAGGGCATTTAGATTGACTTCACTTGGGAAGGAATAACTTAGAAGGATGAGGTTTAACCTGACAGCATCCTTGAAGCACCACAACAATCTGATTAAGCAAAATGGAATATTTTCTATGATAGATTCTGCTTCCTCAGTTTCCTCAAGTTTATTTCAAGTTTATTTCCATGTACACTGTGGAGCCTTCACAAATGAGTGCTGGGAAGAGGAAACATCACGAGTTCCAATCTCAAAACAACTCTACCCTTCTTTTTTAAAAGAATAAAAAGAAAACCAGTTTACTCCCTTTTCATCTCAAGTTTTATCTTGATTTATTTTCAATTAATTCTCCTTTATGTCAAATTTGAAGTAAACTGTAGAGATGTTTCTCTGCATAAAAGAAAGCACAGGTAGACGCTAACCAAAAACAGAGAAGTCATTAGGGCTACTATCTGATTATATGATTTTTACTCCTATCAGAAAACAAACATATTATTAGACTGAGAAATCCATTAGAAACTTTAATTCCAAAGAGTTGATCCATTGTCACACTTTTTTTTTATATCTCTTGAATTCATATATCACAGTTTTTGTGTGTGAATTTTTTTGATTACAGGGAGGTAGATTTTTGCAGGGCTAACCTGATGTGAACAGCATCATACAGATATTAATAAAAGTGAAACCAGATTTTAGATCATTTAACACCAGGGATGCAAGTCTTTTCACACAACTCTGTATCTCTTAGAAGTTCAGGTGCAAGGAAGCTTACTTGTATCATTAGTGTAAAATTGTTCAGCAACATTTCTCCTATGAATAAAATTATGATTAGATATTTATCTTCATGATTTTGATTAGATGTTGGATTTTCTTAGGGAATCAAATACATACATAGGGAAAAAATGATATGGTGTGCCTGACTCAGGGAAATGCTAATAACTCAGGTTTAATCAATAAATACATTAAAGCATCTACTGATCCTGCAACAAATTCCATACCTAAAGTTGCCCGACAAATTCATTAGATGAGTTAAATGAGAGTATACCTTCTAATTTGTTTTCATATTTAATTATCCATTTATTCTTTTGATTCATAGGCAGTAATTTTATACTGTTGATTCCCTCTTGACCTTGTGCTTGTAACTGAATCCGGAGATCTGGCTTGTGGCCCAGGAATATGTAGAAAATTGTTTATATTAGCAGCAAGCTGCCTTGAGCTGCAGTGCTTTGATTTAATGTTACAACTGTACTAAAAGTAGCAGAGCTTTTCCCATGTACTCTCTATTCTGTTCAAATCCCTTGTCATTATAACAGATGTTTGGATTATTGTTCTGTAAACTATGTCAGAATTTCAATCTCTAGTATCTGTTTATTATTCTCCAAGGGTGATATTATAAATGTTCCCATGCACAGTTAATACTTATAAAACAGTCTGTCTTATTTCCCATTAAAAAAATCTTGCCAGAAAGTTCTGGTTAAATCAGAGGAAATATACCTAATTTGGGGAGGAGTGTCTTAAGTGTATATGAGTAAATAATTCCAGCTAAAAATGGGCAACATTTCAGAAAGCATTCCAGTCATTAAAAAAAAAAAAAAAAAACTATAGCTTTTTCCTTAAGTCTTAAGAGATACTGATTTTTAAAAAATTGATTTAAGTTTATGTAGGGTTAAAACTAAAATCTCACAATTAAGTAATTTTACTCTGATACCAAGATGTAATTTAATTTCTATCATTGCCCATGAAAGCCATATCTGCTGATAATACTTCATGCTTTTGAAGTGTGCAATGTTAACAAAATATAAGAATGATTGCAATAAAAGAATTTAAAGCCTAGCCCCTCAGAAAGATATCAGAAATGTGTGGGAGGAGATGTCCACTGTTTAAAATTTGTACTTAAGTAGAAAACCTTATTACCTTAAAAAAAAGAAGAAGAAGAACAAGAGGGCCACTGACAGCTTTTTAAAATACACATGTAAAGGCTGAACTATTAGTTTCCTCCTGATGTTTGAATGAGTTATGGCAGCTTTTACAAGGGCATGAAATAAGATTTCCTAAGGTGATGGTCCAATTGGATATTGACGAAGAACTATATCTTTGATGTATCATTTGTTTCTCCTTTACATTTCTTTATTTTAATTCTTGCTCAAAAGAGAATTGGGATCTTCTATATAGAGCCCGTGTCAGATAAAGGAGCATTACGCCCGCTTATTACAAGAGACATAAGCATGCTAATACTCTGAGGAATAATCTGACTGTGTTTCTAGAAAACAAGGCTTGTAACTGAGTAAGAAATGTTCCTGTGAAAATAATTTGCTTCTCTTATTTACTTCACATACAATTTTATCCTCTGTGTTATATCTAATTTTTAGTCCTTTCTTTTGAATTTAAAAAAAAAATGGCATATAAAACAGGAAAGGGGAGAAGAGCCTACTCTTTGGAAATGATATAGAAGGTGAGTGACAGAAATCTTCTGGGAAATAAAAGGAGAAGGGAAGGGAGAGTTTAAGGAAAAGGGTCAATTAACTACTCCATCAGCCCCATCGAAAATGGTGCTGTAGCTTTTACTTCATTCATTTTGCCTTAAAGACTGGACATGGCTAAAATGGGGCTCAGAGTCTGCAAGAATACCAATGTGCATTACGTTTGCATTTAGGATTTTAAAAAACGAAGGGAAAAAAAAAAACCACGCACAAGGTCAGCTTCGGAAATGATGAATGCCTTTTTGCTGAAAGCTGTACTGAACGTCCTTGAGTTTAATCAAAACTATTTGTTTTTAGTCAGCTTTGCTGTTGTCTCTTTTACTCTTGTCCACTGATAGCTTGACATTAATGACATCATAAATCATGTGAAGTGGCGGCTTGGGTTTGGTAGCATTTGAAGTGTTTGTTGAGATGTCCTGGACTATCTGAGGAGCTGGTGCAAGGTTGGATATCATGCTGCACTGAATCTTTAGTTTATGGCATGATTTGGTCAGTAAAAGCACAGAGTGCATTACTGGTATGATGGGCTTTCATTAAAGAATGTCAGGCTCTTCTTTAAATGCAGACTTCTGAAGGAGATTATTGAATAGGTGGATTTATCTTTAATTCTGTTTAATTTTTTTAAGACCCGATTTTCCAATCCCACATTAAAATAAAGACTTTGCCCTCTGTACTCGTCAATTTCTGTGGTCGTTCGTTGCTCGTAAAGTAAAGCATAAGGGTCCATTTGCATGGTTCACATTTGCACAGTGCACACTTAATTGAGACTTGAACAATGTGTACAGATGAGCAACTCTATCACTTATATTTTTTAAAGGCTCTTGTTAAGCAGAAAGCATCATCTGGAAATGTATTCTTTGAAAAATGTCTAGCTTTTATCAGTTTTTTGTTTCAGAATGATTTCACCGGATTATTCTATGTTTTATAGCTTGTTATCTGTGTGACTGTTCTTAGAACATGCTTTTCATTATCATTGTACTCTACTGTTAAGAAAGAAAAGATTATTCTTTAACTATTATTTATTTAATGGCATTTTGTTATAGTGTAATACACTATAACTATATATATATATATATGAATAATATGTAAATCATTTACTTCCTTATCGGGCCAGTACATTAACAAGTTAAAGGGATTTACTTTTTTTGTAAGGCAACTGGCAAAACCGAGATGTCTTGTCTTTAGTCATGGAGAAGAACATCATCTTGAAATGTGCCTTGCATATTGTAAAAGAGTACTTTTTACAGTGTGGAGATAGTTCAGCCAAAATATAGAAACACTTGTCCAGATGTTAACAGAAAAGCAGTTTTCACCTACGTTCGAAGTGGATCAAAATTAGAAACTGATTATAATGACATCAAACAAAACCAATCATTTCACAACTTGGATAATTTAATCCTTACGGTTTAAACTGACATCACAGGGGGGAAAATATGTTACGTATAGATTTAAGTACAGATTCCTGAAACTATCTCCCTAGGTATTTATGACCTATTTTTATAGGATGCTAAGAAGTTTTTTCTTCATATATGCACTAAGTATAAAAAAAAACTTATGTGGAAATTTTATAACTTGAAATAGTATTAAAAGATTTTTTTCTCTTCAACAAGATGTATTGACAACATAAATGGATTTGAACATTTTGTTCTTGCTTCAAATAAGACTGGCCCCTGTTGTAAAGAAGGATTCTTTCTTCAGGACTCAAATGGTACAAATAATTATAACAACAAAGCAAATCACAGGTGAGCTCAATATAATTAGAGCAATAGAGTTCAATTGATTTGACGTACACCTCCGCTCTAGAGGTTCCTTGCCTAAGAGAATATTATTATGAATTTTTAGACTACTGCACAATTTCAGGAAACTTTCAAAATATTGTTATATGGTTTCATAGTGTCTCACTGTACTGTGTGAAAAATGCTCTGGTGGAGGAGAGGAGAAATAACTTAAATACCCTTTGCCACCAAAACTTACTCTACCTCCTTCCTACACATCTGTCTCCCAAAAAATTTCAAGGTTGTTTTTTTTTTTTTTCATTGAGTACTTAATAGTCTTTGATTTCTTCCAATCCATACATGATAGCATTGGGCAGGCATTAATTCTCTGCACACCCTAACTATGTGACATAAACATGCCGCTGCTTTCGGCTCAGGTCATGATCTCAGGGTCCTGGGATCGAGTCCCGCATTGGCTCTCTGCTCAGCGGGGAGCCTGCCTCCCTCTCTCTCTCTGCCTGCCTTTCCGTCTACTTGTGATTTCTCTCTGTCAAATTAATAAATAAAATCTTTAACAACAACAAAAAAAATCTAGTTCATATATAGATACACACACATATATACATATGTATACATACATACATATATGTATGTGCCTATATATGTGTATGTGTGTGTATCTATATATGAATGAACTAGATTTTTTTAATCTACTCTGCTTATCCTAATTTTGATACACCAAATAATTAGGGTTAACCTAGGAACAGAGAGAGGAAATAAAGCTTCCTTCAAAAAAGAGAGCACACATCCTCAGTCAGACACACCATGTTTAGAACCCCCAGTATGCAGAGAGAATCACTTACATGATTGGCCCCCAAAAAGTGACCTCAGACTCCCAAGCATACAATTTTCAGTTTTCTGCATCTACCTATCTTTAAAACCCTTCTAACATGTCAAATATATACTTAGCAGATTTCCTTCTTCCTATCAACAAAAATAGGGCATTTGTAGGCAAACAATGTTTTCCTAGTAAAACAAGGAAAATGTAAGCTCTTTTATTAATGAAGAAAAACACCAAGTTGATTTATTACTTTTGTTTACTTCAGGGTTGCTTCTAAAGAATTTGGCTTTCTAAACCTTGACAAGAAAAAAAATCGGCACAACGGCTTGAGAATCTACCTTGTCCAGAACCCTGCCCTCTAGAATGTGGAAGCGCGTGCTCGTACACCCACCCCCTTACACATCCTTGTACACACCCATATTCACTGAGACACACAGTTATGCCCAGAGCAAGTATTATTACCGTGCTGGATTAAAACTTTCATTCATCCTGAAGATTTTCATTTTAATTTAGCTCCTAATGGAGGCCTGATGAAAAACAATCAGCTCGGAGTCTATTCCATGACGAACCAAACTCTAGGTCACGTATAAATAGTGGATGATGGTAATTACAGCGAAGAATCTGAGGTACTATTTATTTCTAACTAACAGACAGCACCTGCCAGTATTCGTACATCAACTCGTTATTAAAGTCCTCTGTCTGGATGCTGAGCTGACTTATTTTACAACTAATTGTCTTTTACAAGTAATCATGAAGTATGTATGAAGTTTGGTAAGTAAAATCATCTAATTTGGCAAGGGACATATTAAAATGAAAGAATTTGTGTCAGAACATATACTACAGCAGCTAGTTTTCATGATTGTCAAGTGCAATTTCATAAATACACCACCATAAACATCTTCTGATTAACTTTTTTCTTATGTTAAGATGAGAATTTTAGAGACATGGATCCTTAAAATGTTTAAAAAGTGTTTAAGGAGGCCGGAGACCCTCATTCTTTGAGTTATTACTCCAAAATGACAGGGCAGATTAAAAGGAGCTACCATAGGCAGAGCTCATTCAAAGGCATTCTTCAGGGCGCCTGGGTGGCTCAGTGGGTTAAGCTTCTGCCTTTGGCTCAGGTCATGATTTTGGGGTCCTGGGATCAAGCTCCACATTGGGCTCTCTGCTCAGCAGGGAGTCTGCTCTCCTCTGTCCCTTACCCGGCTCATGATCTCTCTCTCTCTCTCTCTCAAATAAGTAAATAAAAAGTCTTTAAAAAAAAAAAAAAAGGCATTCTTCATGTATAGTAATGCAAGTAAACCAAGTCTGGGGAAACTCACTGCCATTCTCTAAGAGAAACAAAGTTGAATATGGCAGATAATTAGCCTTTAAATGTACTCCACAGAAAAATTCTCCTTCATCAGAACTTTCTCCCTATTATGTTTCTAACATAATTTTATTTGAATTCAAATTTATTCTTCAAAAGTAAATACTAAATACTAAATCTGGTCTGTAAGCAACTGGTGGAAAGCAAACAAAGATTGCTATATTGTTTTGGATATTCATAGAAAGCAGGTCTGCCACATATAGTAGAACAGGTTGTTCACTGTAGAAGCACACCTTACAGTAAGTGTAAGAGGGCATGAAATCTAGCTCCTACCCCATGTACCCTGGCAAGATGTTTCTCTGGTTTTGTTTTTGTTTTTGTTTTTCCTTGTTTTGTTTTGTTTTAAATACAGAACACTTCATGAATTTGTGTGTCATCCCTACACAGGGACCATGCTAATCTTCTCTATATTGTTCCAATTTTAGTATCTGTGCTACCAAAGCGAGCACTGTTCCTCTGTTTTAGATAAAGACAAAAGTTCACCAAACTGGACATCCAGGGGGCTGTATTTGTCTAGAGGGAGTGACCTGATTTTCTACTTCACATATTGGTACCTATGGATTATCAGAGACTTTTGTGGAAAGATCTTTGTTTCATTAGATAAAAAAATAAAATAAAAGTCAAAGAGTTACATCCAACCTCAAAAGTAAGTTTATACTTGTTTTAGTTAAGAGAAAGCCTGACCTTTAAATTACATAAAACTAGGGAATTCTGAAAGGAATGTCTTCCAAAACACCTGACTTGCAATGATGAGACAAAGCCACTTCCCCTTACTGAATCCTCTTAATCAAAATGGTTTTTTTACTATTTTGCAACTATTTGTCTTTTTATGATAATCCCTCCCCATCATATTCAAATTCCTTCCAAACATTCATATATAAATGAGAGTGACCAGCAGCTTATCCAGGACATCCGTAAGTGGGCTATTGATACGAAGTCACTCACTTCTCTTCTCCTATTCACAAAGACTAAAAATAAAACTGAACTAAGAAAACCTTGGAGCGAGAAGAGAATTTCTAGAGTGTACCAAATTTTTCAAAGTGAAACATTTAAGGACATACTTTGCCTAGTTCCTTAGGTTATCAATGTGTTAGTGCTAATCTTGCATTAGGTCAGGGTTAACCCCAAAGAATCAGCTATTGAGTTCTGTAATATCTTTGTGGTACTTGTCAATAACAGTGTGGCTGTGCCTCTGGCTTCTGAGTCTCAGTCTCCTGTAGTGTTTTCTGTAATAAATACAGTAAAATAAACATGGGTACTTCCCAGGCCCTGTATAAAATCCTTTTTTAAAGTTAATTAAATTTTTATTGACCACCTATTATGTAAAGATTTGGGGGGTAAAAAACGTTTTCATAAGAGATATTTTATGATTCACCTATCCTTCCCCATCACACAGAGAGATGTCTAACACCAATATACCTAGTTTCAGCTGTATCTTCTTGCGATAACCTCTTACACTCAATGAGACAGTCATAGGAAATTATTTTTTCTATTGGAAACATATTGGATACTTGAAAAACACCTTTAAGAATATGGAAACATTTTATATCCTTGCTTATCTTGAGAGTGCTAGTGAGTAACAGAAATCACAAGAGGTATATGACGTATGGACTCCAAAGCAGTATTTTACTATAAAAGCATGGAACCCTGCTGGCATATGTAATTTAATGTGCACCATGCCTCCCCTAATTCAATCAGGTCTCTACATCCCTTCTTTTATATTCCAATTGGATTTCATGTGCTAAAGCCATCAAGATTTTCAGGATGAAATGAATGCTTGTATTAATCCTGCAATTTCCATTTAAAACACAGCATCGATTTGATTAATAAGGTTTGATGCTGAATAATTATATGGCAAATATGTAGGCTATAGGAAAACCACAGATGTGACCACCAGCAAAAGCCTTGTGGGAGAAGGAGGTCAAAGGGAAGCAATGGCCATGACTGAGGTGATGAATTCTTTGGCTTTTCTTTTATGCAATTAACAAGCAGGGCTTCTATTAATTTGCCACCTCCAGAGCCTTGACTGGTCAGATGTGTCTGGGTCAAGGGTCATGGGGGCAGAGTAGGGGTCAGCATCACAGCAGCCCTGAAACAAAATGGGAAAACTAAAGAAATCTCAATGATATGGCTGAGTATACATTCTATAGTATGGAAGGAATGGGAGGAAGTGCATCTCCTTAATGTTAAGATTGCTGTTTTAGAATAATAAAAATGTTCTCTGCACATTTAATTCAAAGTAATCAATCTAAGGTGCAGTGGTTGAGCATCCAATAAAAGAAAATCAATGTGGTCTCTACAAGGGAAGACAAACAACACTCGCTTTTACTAAAGGGATTATAGGTTAACATTTATTCAGTGTATTGTAATCTGATGTCAAGTGGTATAAAATCAAGCCAACAATCCATTACCACCCGTTATAGGCTAGGTGCTGATCTCATGCAAATTGACTTTTCATAGAACTTATTAAATCATTTCTGTGTTCTAGCTATGAAACATTTTTCTATAGTGGCTGAATTCAGTAAATTTAATTTCACATCTCAGATGGAAGTATATCAAAAAAACAAATAGTTGTCATTTCAAAATGAAGATTTTTCACAACTTTCTTATGCTTCTGGTCATTAATTATATTAAGTACCTATGATGTTACTTTTCTAGGAAAACAAACTAAAGAATTTGGGCATGGTACTGGACCTGAATTACTTTCTTCCCAAATCCTTTTTATTCACTCCTACAAATGTCACTGTACAAATTCATCTATTTTATAACACTTGGAGATAAATTGTGCTGCAATTCCAAATTCTGATAGGATTTAGATTTCTCTAGAATTTAAGAGAATAATTCATGTTATCAGTCCTATGCATATTCTTAATTTTGAGCAATTTTCTATAAAGCAAAAGTCTGTATTTCATATTGGACACATTGTGAAAACAGGATTATTTTTTAATAATATGCCTTACAAAGTGCTTTATATAGTTCCACAATTTTGGAATTAAAAATTGTTGAAATTCTAAGCGTCTTAAGTATAGGGAACCTAATTCTTTAGTGTACTAGTCTAGCGTTTCCACTATTTGCTTGGGCAATAAGGATTTACAGTGACGACTGCACCTTCCCTCTCAAAAACAGGGTGAGCTTTTGAAGTATTAGAAGTTAGTGATCTTTCATTAAACATAATAAAAAAAAATGGCTAGCAAACCTGTCAAAGTTAGCATTTTTTTCTAAAGCAACTGTGCTTATTGTTAGAATTGGGGCCACTTTTAAGTGTGAGGAAAATCATTACCACATGTCTGAAAATACTGGTGATATTTTGCAGATCGCATTACTCTGCAGCCTGGTGCTACTTCAAAACATTTCAGAATTACTCGGTACTAGAAAGGGAAATTGAATTTGACACTATTTTTATTATAAAAGCTAAGTTTAGTTTTACCACCCTTGCTTTGATGAAACCTTTAGCTTTTTATTTGTTGGGAAGTAGAAGTTCTCCTGTTCTGTATACAACAAATAAAGAAATGTAGAACCTCTTATTTTAAAGCTTATCCACAAAATCTATTATATATATTCTATACACACTATATGTAAAATACATTATTGTATTATTAAACTACTCATGAGTTAGTATTTTTAAGATTAAGATTTAAGAAATTTATTAATTTTATCTCTAGAATGGCTTCAATTATTATCTTTCTTAATTATTGTGATTTTTTCCCTGATATTTAGGCCAAAATATTTGGTGAAATTTATCACATTTACATGAAGCACTCTGAACTGACCAAATTGAAATCTTAAAATCTAACAATGATCTTGCAACATAGTTTCAATACTTTTGTTTTATACTTTTGTTCAGATGTTGAATTAACCCTAAAACAACAGATTCTTTGCTTTTAAAATTAAATTGTAAATAAAATCAGAGTTGGGCAAAATAGGTTGAGACACTATTTTCAGACTGTGAATTCTAAACCTTGGTTCTCTCCAGGATGTGGATTTTACCAGGATTTTTCATGAGCCCTTAATTTTTTGTCACATTTGTGTTAATATAATAAGGCAGAATTTCCTGCTCATTCCTACTGCATGTATGCTGCATTAGTTATCATGCTTCTGATCTCCTAGCAAAAACAAAAAACAAACAAACAAAAACCCCTCACAAATCTTAAAAAAAAAAAAAAAAAAAAAAAAAAAAAGAAAAGAAAAGAAAAAAAGAATCAGGTACCAAAAAAAACACAAGTGAATCTCGTGAGAAAAAAAAAATTGGTTTCTTTTCATTTTTATTCGTAAAAGATTAGCTTGCTTTAGGGGATCTAAATAACACAAAATCATTTCACATCCAGAAACGATGAAGAGATGAACTCTAGGCTAATGGTAATGGCAAAAATAATTTCAAACTGAAGGCAAAACCACTTCATTTTGTGCACAATGTCTGAATGCCTTCCACTGGACTTTAAATAAAAAATGGAAAACATTTTAGCAAATCTAGGGAAGCATGGAGTCGATGGCACTGAGAGGCATTTTTGATGTTTTTGCATTTTTGTGCGGGGAGAGCCATAAAAGGTTGCCAGTGGGGTATTGTAACACCACAGCTGAGAGTGAATTTTAGATAGATATAACCAGTTAAAGGTGATTGAATATCAAGGGTTGAGTAGTGCTTATTATACCTGCTGTTGGGAGACTTCAATTCATTATTGTAACAGAATGAAAACAGCATTGCTGCTGTCCAGGACATGCTTGTAGTATTGATTGGGCTTCTCCAAAGTCTTCTCTTAGGATGCAGAGTGCAGTCAAACATGCACAAACATCACTCAGTTCCCCTGATTCTGTCATGTGCTCCTTGTACCTCACACTAAAGCAGCCTTAAGACACAGGAAAATGCTTCTGTATTTGAAGGCAGACAGGGCTCTAAGCCTGACTCCAGGGGCTATGCAGATGTGGTGACCTTTCTTCCAGAGACCAGATTTCACACTCAAATTGTCATTAAAGCTTGATTTTCCCTAGAGGTCTCCAGTCAACTTGTGTGCTCTCTCCATTAGGGTTAAAAGTCAGAGTGGCACCATGCCCACGACGCATACTAAATAAAATGGAACATAAACAAAAGCAGTGAGTGACCCTCCGTCCCAGAAGGAATGGCATCATTCACCATCCAGCCAGCAGTAGTCAGCTCTGGTCAAAATGCACAAATCCAGGATAAACACTTGAGCCAGAATTTCACAGGATCTCATGTCTCTGGCAGGGTATCTCTTAACTAGTATATTATTCCCTCCTTTGAATTTTTGGAAGTAGTAATAACTACTGACTGAGTTAATTAATCAGATAGTTCAGGAACAAAAGTTTAAAAAGGAAAGAAAGAAAAGAAAGGAAAAAAAAAACCCTATATCTATAACACAAAAATGAACTGGTTTGGGGCCTCTAATTATAATAATGGCAGAGTTAGAGTCTACATTGAGACAATTAGTTTATAAAAGAGTTTTGTTTCCTTGCCTATGTAGGTTGCCCGAGGACAAAATGGCCTTAAAAAATGCCATGATTTCTCAATGTCTTAATGCAGCTCATTTTAAGCTTGTCTCATAAATGAAATTTGGAAAGAGCAAATTTCTTTAATGTCCCAAATGAATCAGCCTAACATTGCAAGGATGGGAGGTAGCGTTGACCTACCGATACGCTGTATTTGCCCCCACAGACCTATGCCAAGAATATGCTTTCCCAAAGTAGAAGCCTTTCTGCTTAATTACGTACCTCTTGATCTGAAATGCCAATGCAAACAGCTCCATTTTCTCCTTAAAAGAGGGAAGAGATGGTGAGAACTGAAATTGTTCACAGAAACATTTCTCGGTACTTTAGGCAATCCCAGTATAGGGAACATGAGAATCAGGCGGGATAAATCTCAGTCCTATCAGACCTGTAGATTAAAATACCAGCAACAGATCTGAAACTGGGATATACTCCAACATCTAAACATGTGATCCAGTCACATAGTATCTGGATTTGGCATGATGCTTTTAGCTTTTATCTAGAGGTTTGTGGCAATTCTCTCATTTAAAATGCTGTTTGGGGGACACCTGGGCGGCTCAGTGAGTTAAGCGTCTGCCTTCAGCTCAGATCATGATCCCAGAGTCTTGGGATCGAGCTCCACCTCAGGCTCCCTGCTCAATGGGGAGCCTGCTTCTCCCCTGCCACTCCCCCTGCTTATACTTGCTTTCTCCCTCTGTGTCAAATAAATAAATATTTATGAAAAAATAAATAAAATGCTGTTTTTGTAACTGAGTAAAGATGCAGAGTGTACTCCCTGTATATGTTGTAGGAAGACTGACATCAGAAGACATCAGTTCTAGCCCCGAATCCAATATTTACGGTGTAACCTTGAACAAGTCACTCTCTCCCTTTGAACTTTTTATTTCTAATCAGCAAATTAAGGCTGACATATGCTTTGACTATTTCTCGGGATTGTTCTCAGATTAAATGACCTAATTCATATGAAAGTTAATTGGAAAATTATGAAGATGATAGATAGATAGATAGACCCCACTATTATCAATTTGCTACTGAAAAGTTCATCTGCCTAAGGTGAACAAAAATTCCTCTGGCTAACCTTTGGGCCTATTACGGTGTCCCAGATCCCTTTTGCCTTTTCCTCTGCTCCAACTTTCCCAGAAACAGATTTTCTACTGATATGTCAAAACCAACCTTAAGTGGCTGATTCCCAAAGTCAAGATCATTCCCCTGGTCTTCTGCTTCAAGCCTTACCCTCCGTGGGGATTCGTCTCCACATAACTAGCCTGGTACCCTTCACAACAGCCTTAAGTGAAGATCGAGATCCCATATTCTCCCCTTTGAGTAAACGCTCTGCACATTGCGTTTTTGTTATTGTTCTTTTTTTAAAAAAAAAAAAAACACTATGATCTGTACTTGTCCCAAACTACAACTTTAGCTTCTCTTCCCTTCAGTCTGAACCTTGACTTTTATTTCATAGTAAACAGATTAATTACTATTTTTCTGTCCCATACTAAACTTTTAGCCTCTCTTCCCTTCATTCTGGACACTGCTTTTTATTTGAGCAATGAAATCACTTACTAGTTTTTTTCTCAATTACTAGTTTTTTTTTTTTTTTATAGTAATGAAATCAATTGCTAGCTTTTTCAGAATCACTTAGGTATTTGAAAGCTTTTTTAGCCTATCCCACTAGCTTGCAAGCTTACAAGAAGAAGAGTGTGTCCTGTTCAGGTACTGAACTTAGTACCACAAATGCCCCAATGAAACAGTCCTAGCTTTATCATTGTGGGATATATGCAGTCTCTGTAGTTCCAACGAATTTAAAGATAAACCCAAACTTCCCACATTTTTTCCCAGGGCACATGGAGAGGAGCAAATTCACTCTCCTCCTTCATTCGGAATGATTCTTAAGATTTCCCTTGCCCTCAAAATGTAAATGCATACATTATATACGTTGTTTTATCAAGGAACATTACAGTCGTGTGTATGACTTACCTCTGCCAACGTCCCCGAGTTCTTCCACAGCTTCACCTTCCCCCACCTCCCAACCCTGTTTTGTTAACATCAACTGGTTCACACCATAGAGAATGAGTAAAAGCAATTATCTTTTAAAGTGAAGGCCTGCTATGATCAACACCCCTAACACACCTGATTTCTATCATAAAGAAATGATGATTTCTTTAAAAATGATGTTTTTAAAAAATCATTTTCTTTAAAAAATGATTTACCTCACCATAAACTCATTTTGCAAATGAGAGAGTGGAGACTCGAAAAGGTAAATTAACTTCATTCATACCATAAAGATAGTAAATAACTGAGCTAAGAATTCTTGAATTCCTTATCAGGTCATTCTGATTCTTAAGACTGTAATATATTTCCTCATAGCTCAATATATTGACTTCCTTCACTATACATTGACTGCCATAACCTCATTTGAGGGAGCTCATTTTGACAGAAATCTGCATTCCGTGATGCCTCCAAAACTCATCATTGCTCCTATTCTAATTCATAATAATTGCCTGGGATCACATTAGGCTCTCTAGCTTCTCAGCGCCCTATACGTAAATGATCTCATTTGATGCTGGGGGAAACCTGAAGAATGCTGGACAGGTGTTCTAACACCCATTTTAGATTGAATAAAGTCCTTAGGTTAAATAAAGGATTGCTCAAGTTACCACAATAATAAGCAACAAAATCATGACTAGAATTTACGCTTCCTGACTATACTTTCAGAGCTCCAAACTCACAGGGTCTTCTATTACTATGTGGACCTATAATTGTAGTTTAAAAGTTCTTAGCACAGATTTCACAGTCAAGAAATATAAGAGCTTGGCAGCGGCTGGGTGGTTCAGTGGGTTAAAAAATTCTGCTTTAAAAAAAAAAAAAAAAAAAAAAAAAAAAATTCTGCTTTCGGCTTAGGTCATGACCTCATATCAGGTTTCCTGCTCAGCAGAGTCTGCTTGTGCCTCTCCCTGACCCTCCCCACCTGTGCTCTCTCTTGAGCGTGTTCTCGCTCTCAATAAATGAAATCTTTAAAAAAAAAAAAAAAAAAAAAAAAGGGGGCTCCAAAGCCTCTGCCTTTGGCTCAGGTCATGATCCCAGGGTCCTGGGATCGAGCCCCAAATCAGGTTCTCTGCTCAGCAGGGAGCCTGCTCCCCCCCACCTCTGCCTGCCTTCCTGCCTGCTTGTGATCTCTGTCTGTCAAATAAATAAACAAAATCTTAAAAAAAAAAATTTAAAAAAGAAAGAAAGAAAGAAATTCAGGGACTCTAAACTCTTTCTTTTTTGTCATAACTGGACTTAATTTCTTTTTAAAACCTTATTTCTGCCTGAGAGTACAATCAACCTAGCCACACAGGAAAGTGTAATTAAATTCCTGATTACTCAAACACCATTTAGGAGTAAACAATTTTTTTTTGGTTTGTTGTTGTTGTTTGTTTGTTTGTTTTTAGCATGGGTTGGGGGTGGGCAGAGGAAGCCCAATGCAGAGCTCAATCCCAGGACCCCGAGATCCAGCCTGAGCTGAAGGTAGACACTTAGCAAATTAAGCCACCCAGGTGTCCCTAGGAGTAAACAGTTCTGCCTGTTCCTTCTTTTACTCTGGGCCTTTCCTTGTTTTACTTTTCTTCCCTGGCCTGGTAGCGGTGTTCTCTCCTGACTTAAGGAGCAAACAGTTGGCCCAGGGTCATTGGTACCTGCTTACACTGGCCTCAGGGAGATGTGGCTTAGTCAGCCTGGGCTTTGGACACTGACCTTGGTCTACACTGCATCCACTGCTTACTCGTGAGGCGCTTCTGTGGCCACATAGTCCATTATGCACTTGCACCTATTAATGCCCTTTGGTCCCAACCCAACTTTTAGCCATGTCTCTGGATTTCTTAGGAACAGCATAATTACAGGATGTTCTCTTGTGCTGCTCTGGGCCAGGGGAGGCTTATGAGCTATCTCAGGCCCTCTTACTGTTTTGAACCTTCTTTTCTAGAACACATCTCCGTGCTCTCCGGCACTGGTGTAGAGGACCTCTACATCAAGCTTGTTGCCATCCCAGACCTCTGCTTAGAAGAAAACTGAGAGTCCCCTCCACTACTGAAGACCCCAAACCCTTCAAGCATTATTATTATCGAGAGCCTCTTTCAGCAAGCCTTGTTCAGTATCAACTGCATTAATTATATATTTTAACAAAGGTTTATATAGCACTTATTTTCTGTTCTAAATGCTAACTCTATTTTATAGATGAGGATGTAAGCCAAAGAGAGGATAAGTTACCTGCCCAGAATCACACAACTAGTAAGCAGCAGAGCTAGAATTTAAACCTTGGTGGTTAAGAATGATGAATAGTAAGTGATTCACATGAGTATATTAACCACACCAGAGTAATGAGGACCTTAACAAGACGCCATTTATAAAATTTACTCAAATGGTCTCAGAGACATAAAGTGCCTCACATAAACTAGTGCATTATACCTGCCTGGGCTATGCGATGTCCTAAGAACCTGTCCTTGTGGGCATGGTTCTTTTTACTTGTCAAGAGATACAGATGGCTCTTTCAGAGTAGGAGGTGGCAATTCCATTATGTTCTAAAATGTAACAGTATCAAGGCCAGGTGTGTATTCCAATAATAAATGTTTATGGTTAAAGTCAACATCGTCATGTAAGTGATTACAGTCTAGACAGCTTTTACTTAAATATATCTTATGTTAATGATGACGTTTTTGAAAAGAAGAAACAGTAAGACTATTTCAGAGAACATATCTGAAACTTTCTTCAATAACATAAAAAATCACTATTTCATCATCTCTAACATTTTGTGAAATTAGGCTTGGAGCCATAGATATGCTTCACAATTAAATTCCTTTTCCTGATACATAAAGTAATTTTTCTGGAAAACCAAGACACTTGCAATATACTTAAATTTAAAACACCACACACAAAAAAAAACCAGCACTGGAATTCAGAAACAATGAATTCTGGAACACTGAAAAGAAATTTTTAAAAATTTAAATAAAATACATAATACAAAAAAAAATTTTTTTAAACAAACCTTATGCATTGTAACAGATAACTTCATCTTCTGGGCAAAATAAAGTCACAGGGCCAGAACTACCCTTCTATATGAGATAAACAAAGAAATGAACAATTGTTTTCAAGATGTTGGACATCAGATAGAAAAAGAGCAGTGATCTTTGATGACAGGAAACAAATGAGACAGACCTTTTGCCCGTATCGTAGCTATGAAAGAGTTTCTGGCCTTTGGTAGAGATATGGGGAGTTAGGGGAAATCAGGAAACTACCTAATTTAAGAAGATGGAGCTGAGACACCAGAGAGACGAGGGCAGCTAAAGTTCACAAGACAGAGTATCAGGGAACTAGTTCTCTCCAGGAAGAGAACCCTGGAGACCTGTGGAGCATTGGCCTCAAGTATTCCCTGGGGTTCTGAGCAATTCATGCTCTGAGGAAACCAGACAAGGCTGGGGAAAGAGGCATCCAAGAGGAGTAAAGGTAACAGTGCCCACACGCCCACAGGACCAGCCTGGAAAAACAAGATTCACAGGGCATTGGACAGAATCATTACAAGGATCTTGCCTCAGTAGTGGAGTTCCTTATACTGAGAATTATTTGGGCCACTAAGTCTTAACAAAAACATCAAAGGACCAAACTGTTTGTAAGTAATTTAGCTGCATTACAAAATAAGACACAAAAATATTTATAGGAAAACAAAAATATCCAGCAACCAACGATGTTAAATAATGTCTGGCATCTAATAAAAAATACCAATCATATGAGCAAGGAAGAAAAGAAGACCCATAAAGAGGAAAACCAGCAATTGAAATCAACCCTGAGCTGACACAGATGTTAAAATTAAGATAGTTTATCAAAACATATGTCCAAAAAGGTGGGGATATAAGGATGTAAGAATACCTGAATCAAACTTATAGAGATGAAAAAAGACTTAAAAATGAACATCAAGTGTTGGCAATTATTTGTAGGAACTGGGATTCTCATACACTGTTGGTGGGAATTTAAATGGGAACTAGTGGGAATTTAAATGCTTTGGAGGGCAATTTGATAATGTGATAAAAAGGTAAAATATAACTACCATATGATCCAGTCATTCCATTCCTGGGTTCATCTGAGAGATACAAAAGTATATGCCCATGCAAAGACTTAGACATAATTATTTATAGAAGTTTTATTCATAAAAACTCCAAAATGAAAAGAATCCAAATTTTCATCAATATGTAAAAAGATAAACTCTACTGTATCAATATGGACTACTACTCATCCATAAAAAGGGACAAAGTATTCCTTTCCTCTACACCATGGATGGATTTCAAAATAATTACGCTAATGAAAGAGGCTAGACAAAAATTGTATGATGCCATTTATGTTAAATTCTAGGAAATATAAACTAATCTATAGTGACAGAAGACAGATTTGTTTTGGGGAGGTCAATGTAGAGGTCAAGGAAGGTTGGGAAGAAGAGATCACCAGGAGTCATGAGAAAATTTGTATCCCTGATGGATAAGTTCATCATCTTGATTGATGGTAGTTTCATGAGTGTATACATGTGTGATAACTTTTCAAGTTGTTTACCTTAATATATTCAGCTTATTATATGTCAGTTGAATATTAATAAAGATTGCTTTTAAAAGCCACATACACACACAAAAAAAGAATGAAAAAACAGTTTCATATGAGAAGACTTTCTAGCACAAAATGGGAGTAGTTAAATTTTGTTTTGCCTTTCACCTCTTCCAATACTTTGCTTTTGTGTTGTTAATCATATAAAATCAGTTTTATTTAAGGAAATTTGACAGTGAATGTGATATTATTTTCCATTATATGGAAAGTAAATTTATAGGAACTTTCTCCATGTTTATTTCTTTAAGATTTTATTTATGTATTTGAAAGAAAGAGTAAGAGAGAGATCACAAGCAGGAGGCATGGGTAGAGGTAGAAGTAGACTCCCTGCTGAGCAGAGAGCCCAAAGCAGGGCTTAATCGTAGGACCCTGGGATCATGACTTGAGCCAAAGACAGATGCTTAACTGACTGGGTCACCCAGGTGCCCTCTCTATATTTATTTTTAAGTAAATAATGAAATGTGCTCAAGAATAAATCATGCTCAATATTTTACATTCAGGCCTTTCCATCAAAAAATAATGTCCTAAATTTCCAGGATCACAATATGTACTCAATATCTATGCCAAAATTTATTGGAAAAATACATAATGTAATTTAGTAATATATATTTGAAGAAAGAGTAAAAGAAGATGTTTTTAAAAAGTAGAATTAGGGTATAATGATCAGATTGCTGAGAAAAATTTTGAAGTTTGAATATTCTTTTATGATAATTTTTTTCCCTATAATAGAGCATTAAAGCAATTTAGAATTTTACACTATCTCGGGACAATAGGCCTAGGCAATTGTGGAATCTTAGGTGTGAATTGTCACTAGGGATTTTCATACTCTTTACCAGAAGATAATGTTGTGGAAAATGATCAGTTTCAGAGAATATTTCCAATGGATACCGGAATCACTTCTACGAGATCAGTGAGTATCCTATCATGTGAGAAGAGGCTCCTAATAAGTTTTTCCTTCTTCTAGTCTCTTCTTCCTATAGTTCATTTTTTGTATTGTTTCCAGAGTTCCAGAGATAAAGATTTGACCATATCACCTTTCTATTCTAAACCCTTCCGTGACTGTGCAGTATTTAAGGCCTTGGATTATGTGCATCGTTATTTTTGATGACTGCGTCTACCTTCTATGCATTCTGAGGTTTAGCTGCAAAGAACTTAGAAATATGATTCTTTTACTTATAAGCACATATATGTTCACATTATCCTAATTATGTTTTATAAAGATCACACCTCTGATGTGTTGGGGAATCGATTGCAGGAAGATGAAATAAGAGAATAGCATAGCATTGACTCTTGTGAGAGACAATAGTGACTTCAGGGAGTCTGATGGTAAACAGCATACAGGGGAGCTCTGCAGATGGCTTTCCTTCCATTTTCCCACCTAAGGACTTTCTAAATAATATTCCGACCCTACAGCAATGTCATCTCATTTATAAGTTTCTTCCCAATGGCCAGGACAAATACCTTTTTCCTTTCAACTTTGTTCACTTATTGCTCTATACGTCTTCTACACAGTACTTACCCCAGTTCAGAATGATCATTTCTGACCATGCTTTATTTTCCATGACCTTCTCAGAAACTAGTATAAAGCTACTTAAATTGTTGGTCAGGGTTCCCTCAGGAAAAGCATGCCACACTCAAAAGGAATCATTGAAAAGGGTTTAACCATAGGACTCTCACAATGTACAAATAGAGTTCCATAAAACCAACAAGAGCTAGGGAAGTACCATTAGACAATCTTAAGAAACTAGAAGTCTTCTAGGCCTGAAGGGCAAGGGAAGGGGGCAGTTACCAGAATCCAGCCTGACCTATAGTATGATGCCTCCTAGTCAATGCTTTAGTAGAGAAATTCAGCCACTGACAGACTTCTTTAGAAGGGAGCACAGAAACATAAATGCTGCCTTCACTCTCCACCGGCCTCCTGAAGGCAAAGGACACTGTTAGATACAGTATTTTGAGACTGGCCTCCTGGACACAAGGTGGATTAGATGGGTAGAGAATGGACCCGGAGAACGAATGCAAAACCGCCAGCAATTTGACATGGAAAGTGAAGGAGTGTGATCAAACTGACAAGTGGAAACATGAATCCATGCATGGAAAGAGAACAGAAACTTGGGAGAGCATTTTCATGTGGATTTCATTGTCTGAATACAACAGGGTACAATGGCAGCTAAAAATTAAATTCTAGGGGTGCCTGGGTGGCTCAGTCAGTTAAGCATCTAACTCTCGATTTCGGCTCAGGTCATGATCTCAGGGTTCCGGGATCGAACCGCTGTGTCCAGCTCCTCGCTCAGTGGGGAGTCTCCTGGAGGTTCTCTCTCCCTTTCTCTCCCTCTGGCTCGTGCTCCCCCATTCTCTCTCTCTCTCTCTCTCTAATAAGTCTTTAAGGAAGAAGAAAGGGGGAGGAGGAGGAAGAGAACAGAAAGGAAGAGAAAGAAAAAATAAAGATTAAATTCTAGGTCTCTGGGAAGTCTGTGTCATTGCCTCACAAGGAGTTTTCTTAAGACCACCCGAGTCAGAACTGACTGGGTTATATGCTAAAACATAGTGTTGTAGACATTGTATGGAGCCCACTGAATCAGAATCTCTAGGGGAAACACCTAGAATTTGAGTTGTTAACAACCTTCTCAAGAAATTCTGATGTATTCCTCTTTTTTGTTTTGTTTAGAAAGCCACTGGTCTTAAGCTTTTTAGAGTTATAAACTGCAGAAAATTGGAGGCAACTTTCTCTAATTTATTACTTTACACTGATTTTAACCTTTTTGATAAACTCTACCCCTTAGTTAAGGTGCTAACTTTATTCTGGAGTTGTGAGACAAGCAAAATGCTCATTACAAAAAGATTTCCAGCCTCTGAGTCCCTTGGGGTAAACTGTCACTGAGATCAGAAAGAAATCTGCATCGGAGAGATGATTTCTTTGCATCTTCTCTTTCTGCACAGAGTGTAGCTCAGGACTGTCTCAACTCCCTAGCCCTTTGTCACAAACAGCTGGTCTGGAACCAAACTTCATCATTACTATGTACCCTAATCCCAGAGTTTCCACAGCACATCACGCTCATTTTCAAGAAGCTTAATGGTGGTGATACTTCATCAGGTATTATTAGCAAACAGCCCGCTAACAAACACATCACCAGAAGCAATGCTATTGAATGCAGCCATGCCAATTTGAGGATGACAACCCAGTTCCTAACAGAGCACCCCTGGGGGATCTTCATGAGATGGTGGGAGAGGAGGATGAAAGCACCAAGGGAGTGGAAGCAGCCAGCCTCCAGACCATGGATCTGCAAACCAGTTCACTGATGAAATAAGCCAGGATGGGAACTGGAGTGGAGGGATGTCGGTATCAAAATATCAGGATCTCTTTCCTTTTTGCCACCTAGAGAGAAGGAAAAAAATGTGGATTTTTTTTTTAGCATCAGAAAAATAGAATCTATACTATCAAAGAATTAGTTTCCTCTCGTGATAACTGAAGCATCAATAAAATTATATATGTTATTAAACCTATTTAATCAGGATGCCCTTACATGTTATTTCAGGGGAACATTCTGAAGGCCTGTGAAATTAACTAGTGCTTAGGAATATTTTTCAAGAATATTAGTGGGATACAATTGTAACTATAATAGTAATAATATTACCTGGTATGTATTGAGTAGTTACTATGTTTCATATATGTCTTACTTCATTTAATTGTTTTAACAACAGTCTGATGTTATCTGTATGAAACTATTATTTTCCAATTTTATAGATGAAGAAACTGAGACTTATGAAAACTTTGGCTTGAACTGTCACGATCCCACAGCTGGAATTCTAACTGAACAGCTATAAAGACCCTACCTTTTGAAAAAAAGTCATTCTATACCATTCGATATATAGCAACTTTAAGTTCTTGAAGATGACTTAAATTCTAGAAATGTTTACACTCTCTTTTAAATACACTTTCAAAGTAATATGTGGAAATTTACCTGTATAAGAACCCCAGAGTAAATCTATAGTTTGGAGTCATGCTACTGATCAAATAGCAATTATGGTAATGAGTAGCTAGAGGACTTTCATATTTCGGAAATACAGCTATGAAAAGTTGACAGAATGTTCATGGAATGCCTATGTCAGTGTAAATATATTCATTAAATGGTGACCATTATTTGACGGATTATGTAATCTTCATATTAAAACTCAAGGGGCATTTTAAAAACTGGAGGTGTTCACTTAACATTCATTAATCAGCAGACTTACATACTGTCCTTCAGAGAAAAAGAACATATGAGATTCGGGGATATAGAAGAATCTGTCCTGCAGAATCATTATTATTCTTTCAGCTTAAAATATATGCCAATTTACCTTCCACTTAAATTTCTACTCTCTCACCGAGATTCTTAAAGCTGATGCCGCAGTTCAAGACTGTGTTCGGAGAAGCAGCTGTGAAAAGTGACTGTAGCAGAAGTACAGGTGTGCTCTTAGGATGTTTAGGTGGAATGAGATGCAGTTAAACAGAACTGAGGAAGTCAAGAAGAGACTTGGAAACAATGAGGTTATTAAGATGGATCTTGTGAAAAAAATGGGAAGATGATATCAAATGTGAGGGAGAAAGATTCTGACCAATGTATTGAAACCTCTGAGGCAGATAAGGGTGGTTGGAGTTGGTGGGTGAGGGCAATAAAGATAAAGAAAATAAAGAACATTTGCTGGGTTTTTGAAAGTACTGAAAAGACGTTTGTAAACAATAGGAAACAAGGGGTATGCTGATTAACTACCTCAGGGAAAGCTCACAGGCCCCTTCTTCTGCTCCTGGACTCCCAATTTCTTCTAGAGAGAGCTCTACAACAACACAACGGGTTCCACCACGGGCTCAGCAGAAACCAGCCGCTCATGGCCGGCTACTACTGTTCAATGCTCTCATTTGTCTCTGAACTGATTGAATTTGCGAAAGGTTGTTCCAGTCCCTTCAGAGCAGAGCCCCAACCCGCAGTTATTTTCTGCAAATAATTCCACTTTCTACTTAAGTGAGATCAAAACCAGTTCCTCAGTCTCTCCTGTTTCTCCCCAAACTCTTCAGCTTCTTCCTCGATCTTCTCCCTCCCTCCCCTTGCAGGTGAAGAAGTCATTTCAGTGCTCATTCAGCGGTGACCTCATTCCAGCCCTTTCACATGCTCTGAGAGCTTGTCCCTGGATCTCCTGCCTCTCCTCCTCTCTGACTTGCTCTCTTGCTCTCATTCGTGCTTCCCCGCCCCTAGCTCCTTAGATCACGTTCCCATCACACCGCCGCTCTGCCCCTGTGCTCCCTCCCGGCTAAATTTCTCAAAAGCTCATTCTCAGAAGAGGAGTCTCCATTTCCTCACTTTTTCTTCTCCCATTTGCTCCACTGATCTACTCAACTGCTTTCTCCGAGGTGTGATAATAATCTGCCGAATGGAAGATATTTCTCTTCCTTCTTCCCCCTGAACTGCTCTGTGGGATCTTTTTCATCATAGCTCTCCTCCGGAGCCTTCCATGCTGCTGCTCTCGAATTGCTCTAAGACTGCTTTTTTGGACTGTTATTTCTTTTCCTGCTCCCTAAACAGACGTTTCCAAAGTTTCTGTCCTTGGTCCCTTTACCTAGTCTCTCTTCTTTCCCAGAAGAGTCACCTGTAGAAGCCTGACTTCAACTATCATTTTTAAGCCTACAAGGACAAGCTTTCTGCCACTGCAAAACTCCCTTCTGATCGTCTCCACCAAGATGTCCTACCAGCACCACACACAGACCCCACACCCTCCTCACCTCCACCTCACCTCCAGCTCCACAACTCCAGGCCTCCTTGGTGGCCTACATAGCTGCTCTTCCATCACATTCCAACAGATCCTAAATCCTGTGGATTCTACCATCCCAATATCTCAAACAACTACTTCCATTTCCATCATTACTCTCTTCACTGTCTTTCATCTGGTAGCAGACAATAGCTTTTAAACAACACCTTTAGAAGAGGCGGTGCAAATTTAGAAGTTTAGAGTCTTATGAATAGAGGTAGGCAAACAGATCTTCAAAACTGGGGTTTCTTCAGGGCACCTAGGTGGCTCAGTCAGTAGAGCATCTGCCTTTGGCACAGGTCATGACTTCAGGGTCCTGGAATCCAGCCCCAAATAGGACTCCCCACTCAATGGGGAGTCTGTTTCTCCCTCTGCTTCTTCCCCTACTCCCCTCCTCTTCTCTCTCTCAAATAAATAAATAAAATCTTTAAAAAATAACTGGGATTTCTTCACTGTAACATCCACTTTGACCTCCTTTCTAGTGTTTGACTCTAGCCAGCCATGAACAGCAAGCGTTCAGAAGTATTGCAAAGGAGGGAACATCCTTGACTTTCCTAGGATGTTTTATTCTTTACCTATTCGTCAACATTCAGAGACTCTTAGATTTTATGTTACCCTCTGGCTTCCCAGAATTTCCCAGCCAGGACTGCCCTCTCCAGGCACTGTCCCTGGTTGCTTCTCTAGTCCTTTTTTAATTAAATTAAATCTTTTTTTTTTTTTTCTTTTAGAATCGTATTATAGAAGGAGTTTGACATTTGGAGCCAAAAACTACTTATATCAAATTCCATCTTTGCAACCTACTGACTCTGAGACTGGAGAAATAGTATGTAATATTTCTGTTTGGGTTTTTTTTTGTTTGTTTGTTTGTTTGTTTGTTTTTATTTTACAATCTGTGAGAAGATATGATCACACCTATCTAAGGTAGGTAAATAGCACCTACCGCCCCTATTACTGAGGATCAAGTGAAGTAGTATGCATAAGGCACCTGCCACACAAACCCTCAAGAAACACAAGTTCCTCCCAAGCTGACATCAGTTTGTATGAATGTAATATAATGTCTGGTACAATTTGATGGTACCCCTTCTGAAGTAACAATATGGTCTTTCAGACCATACCTGAATGAAGGTTTCTGGTTAATACAGTTATACAGTTGTCAGGTAAGAAGGTTCTTTCTTTCTTTTTTTTTTTTTTTTTTAATTTATTTGACAGAGAGAGAGAGATCACAAGTAGGCAGAAAGGCAGGCAGAGAGAGAAGGGGAAGCAGGCTCCGTGCTGAACAGAAAGCCCAATGGGGGGCTCGATCCCAGGACCCTGAGATCATGACCTGAGCCGAAGACAGAGGCTTAACCCACTAGCGACCCAGAAACCCTGGTAAGAAGGTTCTTCCCTACCACCCTTTAAAACAATTGCTGCTTCGCTTCTATCTTATTCAGGCCCATGACAAAATGGATGACTTTGTTTCAGTCAAATGTTTTTATTAAAAATCTTCAAAATCTCATTGTTTTCCTAACCTCAGAAAATCAGAAGCCGAAGTGACTTTGAAAGAATGACTCGGCCAGTCAGGCTGCCTGAAAGCTGGAGGGGCGGGTTTGGGGTGAGAGGTGGTGACGATGCCAGACAGATGGCAGGGGACAAACTGAAAGGCACAAAGGATGGGCTGGCAGCCTCAGGTACCCCTTTCTCGTAGCCAAGATTCAGGGAGATTTGGGGGTGTGAAGAGGAGTGAAAACCCAGGTGGGCAGTCTTTCTTAACTAGCACTAATTAATTAGTCTTGGCTGAAAAATTCCCACTCGTACATGAAAGAACACTGCAGATCACACAGGGCTGTTTGTTCAAAGGTTTTGGATTTGGTTTGGCCATTACAGACTGCAGTGGGCACTTTGGGTGACGCTTTTTCATCTCAGAATTTTTTGTTTTGAATGTGAGCATCTGATTCAGAATCTAAGAGACTTTTACTATCAATAAAATTCTCTGAAACCCATGTGGATGCTGTTGAATCTCCAGGTAAGTTACCTTTCTGCGATTCCTTTTTCTTTATCCCTTCATATTTTTCTTCCTCAGCATTGTGTTCGAAATGGGATCTAAACTAGCAGAGTCATTGGCATAGAGGTCAGGACGCAGGCTGTGAAGCCAGGTGGCTGTCTCATAGTCACTCTTCCACTTACCAGCCACATAACCTTGTGTATTGGATTTAACTTCTCCCTGCTCTAATTTTGTCATATGTAAAATGGGAGTAATAATACCAACTTCACAGAACGATGAACAAGGTTAAACAAATTAATATATCCAAAGTCCTTAAATCATGCCTGGCAAATAGTTTTAAGTTCACTCCTAGACTGGCACAGAGTAAATGCTACACGTCTACTGAGTTTTAGCTACTACTGCTGCTAGAAGCTGTCAGAGTAAATTCCACATGCTATACTATTACTTTAAAAACTGTACACTGATCTATCATCTCAGAGGAGTTTATTCAAGTGTGCCAGATAAATGTCTAAATACACTTACTCATCAAACGAAACATGAATTTACTCTGTAAGTTGAAGAGAAGCACAGTGAAAACAAACATTTTATTTTTTAACAGAAAATTGTTTAAGTTTTCATAACTTGATATAGAATTAAAATAGCTTATAAAAGCATTTGGCAGACTCTGCTGTTGATCAAGTTCAGAAGCAATGTGAGAACAAAATAAAATGATTATTCAATGGATTATTGATTCACTCAATAAGCGATTACCATATGCCTTGCCCTGTACAGTGGTGTGAAGAAGACACAATGAAAAAATAAGACCAAGTTCTTACCTTTCTGGAGTTATAATCCAGTAAAGAAAAGTCAGATCGATAAATAATTTAAAAATCACAGCACGGGCACAGTGACAGTCAAGTGTGCAGTGATGTGGGAACATGGGAAGTGATTTGTATATGGGGGGTGTTTGGTCATGGTTTGGGCTGGCTGTTAAAGAGAAACATTTATCCCTCCCCTAAGTGGGATTTCTGTGAATAGAGGGGAAAAAAAGAAGAAAAGAAAAGAAACCCTTGGCATCAATGTTTTTTCATTCTCCTACTTAACCATTTTTCAGTCAAACCTGAGAAAAAATATAATAACAAGCCTATAGGCTTGATCCCAAGACACAAAGCTTTCAAAATCTTCAAATTTAGTAGGAAAAAAATAATTATACCAAGGAATATTAGTATATTATATTAATATAACATTGTAGTTTAAATTTTTGAGTGTCTAGGGAAAAGAAGTCCCAAAACTTTACTGGCAAACCATAGGCAGATTTTCAGGAAAATGATATGAGAATGTTTTCCTTGATTCTTATGTTCTCCCTGAACTAATGTGATCTGTCAGGGACCCTATGTAGTAATTAGTGTCATAGATATACACTGTAGATAGTCAGATGGGAAGACAAGATCATTCCTAGGGATTGTTCCCACAGTAACAGTCACTCAACCCCCTTCATACAAACCATTCACATCCTCTCTGGTCAAGTGAGAAGTCAGGAAGCAGAGACAGCTCCTCAGTCTCATTCACCATTGTCTAATCACGATGAATCAACTCTCTTTCAAGTGAAAACCTGCAAGAAAAGAAATTCAACAACTTGAGTAATAGTAAGTGGATTTTTAGAATGTATAAATACCTTTTAAAAGTTTCTTAAACTTGACTAGATGCAAAACACAAGGTGTTTGTTAAATAGCTGGTTTCATAGTACAACTTCAAGACATAAACTACCAATAGACATAAATACTTCTAATAGGGGCACCTGGGTGGCTCAGTGGGTTAAAGCCTCTGCCTTTGGCTCAGGTCATGATCTCAGGGTCCTGGGATCGAGCCCCACATCGGGCTTTCTGCTCAGCGGGGAGCCTGCTTCTTCCTCTCTCTTTCTCTGCCTGCCTCTCTGCCTACTTGTGATCTCTCTCTCTGTCAAATAAATAAAATCTTTAAAAAAATAAAAAATAAGAAATAAATACTTCTAATAAAGCTAAGATTCGTGGTTATCATCAGGTTCTTAAACTCTGACACTTCTATACTAAGTATGAGCTTAGGAACTTAGGAAGATTGAATCCTGGGAGCTCAATCATAGGAAATTTTGAGTAGCACCCTGTGGTAATTGGCTCACCCTGATCTTAACATTTGGCACCAAAACTCAAATTATAGATATCATAACTAGTGTCAGTCACCTACCATAGCCAATTAGGAAACATAATGCAAAGAGAGATCTTATCCATAAAAACAAAAAATATAAAATACAAAGGAAGATATTTGACCAGAAGTGGGCAAGAGCTAAATAAGAAAAACAATAAAATGATATATATGTGTTTAAGATAAAGACTCTAGAACCAGAGAAACTTACCATGTTCTGCACACAACAGCTAAGGCATCATCCTTCTCAATCCTACTACACCTATTGCTATCTAAAAGATCAGATGAAAGGAAATATCTTTGTCTGAAATAACCAAATATCTTATTTCCTTGTTTGCTGATTTTTTTTTTATGTCTTGTATGCCAAAATAAGCTTGTGAAAACAAGTAATTTGTCTTCCATCTTTATTCCTGTCTAGCACACTCATAAAAAGATATAATATGTAAAGAGTTCTTATAACCCAATATGTAAGATGAATTCTTGTGGAGAAAAATAATTAAAAGCATTAAGACTCATAAATAATAGATAAAATTTCTAATAAATTAAAAAAGTTAAACTTCAATAAATAGTCAAAATATAAATTGAAAATACATGGAATAGCATTTTGACCTCCAGTTTTTGTAAATAATTCAGTAATACATATCAAAAGAATTTTACATTTGTATTCTCTTTGAACCATAATAGGTGATTCACCAAAAAAAAAAAAAAAAAAAGAGTATTTTTAAGGATGCTGAATACAGAATTCTTTCTGAGAAGAAAATGGAAAAACCACCTAAATAACCACAAATGAATTCCTGAGTAAATAAGTCAAGCTATAGACATATAAAGTAATAATATGAACTATTAAACATTGTTTTCAAAGAATATGAAAAGTTTTGGAAAATATACAGAAAACTGATGAACAACAACAAAAAATCTCCCACATAGAATGCAATATTGCCTATGTAGTATTATCTTTTTGGAAATATGTATCTGTGTAAAAAAAATATAAAAAATTTGGGGGCACAAACACAAATTAGCAATGATTTTCCAAAGGTGTTACAAATTTTGTTTCCCTTCATATGGTTTTCTTTACTATTCATAAGGTCCACAGTAAAAATTATGTTAATTTTATAATTTTAGAACTAAATTAAAGTTATTATTTTTTAATCACCAATTGGCTTATTTAAAAATATAACCCAGAACTTCAGCTGTTCAGACAGAGAGCATATTATAAAAAGGAACATTGTCTGATACTTACAGTCTAATTGTTTCATTAGAGAAAATTCACTCTCATATTTCTACCTAGTTTTAGACTGAACCATGTAATTTTTTATATTGTCTTCTTTATTTTCCTTTTTTTTTTTTTTTTTGGCACATTATGGTGGTCAATTTAATTCTTTCGTACGTTAAAATGCAAGCATTTTATTAGCATGTTTTGTTACCATGGGCCCAAATTCCTGCTGTAGAAAGAAATAGGTAAAGTATGATCCATGAATATGAATGGTAACTGAAGGCTCAGTTACTCACATTGGAGCTACATTTCCTTAGCACAGAACACAGATATCATAGTTGCTTTCTATCTTCTGAATGTCAAATATATCTACTCTTGTGTTCTTAATGATAACAAAAGGTAATCCTTGAGCACTTAGGGTCAGAAGAATTTATCCTGCATGCCATATACCTTTTTTTTAATCACTGATATTGGATGAACCTAAATATTGTTTTAAATGTGGATTCAATCAGATAAGTCACACACCAATAGAAAATGTATTTATCCTTTCTGTTTTAACACCTCATAGGCACTTTCATTCACCAAATTATAGACTTCCTTCCAAACACCATTGTCCATGTCCATTCTCATTCTGAATTCGGTATAAAGGATAAAGTTCTCACCACATTCACCTCACGCCACATAGCCACGCTTGCATCACCATGATCTTCTTGAATCCATCTGTGGCCCCTGCTGAGATGAATCAAGATTTTTAGACATAAAATAGCCCTGTCTAGTAGAATCCAGATTAAATCCACTTCTACTCTCATGGGGCTTAGTTTGTTCACTGAGTCTCAGATAACATTTGAGATCAACTTCTGGGTTGGAAACCACAATTCTGATAGAATCTGGACTGTGCTATGCAACTTTGAACATAATGAATTTGAAGGCAGTCATTTCCCCCTGGACTATACTAAAGAAACTCTTTCTCTCTTCCTACCAGAATACTGGTATTATCCCCACAACCTTAAAACTGGCTCCAACAGGGACACCTGGGTGGCTCAGTTGGTTAAGCAGCTGCCTTGGGCTCAGATTATGATCCCAATGTCCTGGGATCAAGTCCCACATCGGGCTCCTTGCTCTGTGGGGAGCCTGCTTCTCCCTCTGCCTCTGCTGCCACTCGGCCTGCCTGTACTCGCTCTTGCTCTCTCTCTCTCTCGCAAATAAATAAATATAATCTTTTTTAAAAAATTGGTGCCAACAGAGTCATCTTTTCAGTCATGATTTCAGGTGTCTAAAGAAATAAGCTTCCATTCTGCAGATCATACATTTTTTTTTCCTTTCAGGTTATCAAAATAATAGCAAAGACAGATGCATTAGCAAAACTTTTGGCCCAAACTATACCAAGTCAACTGATAGGGAAAGAAGTCACCCCACATGGAAAGTGTCATAAACTGGTTCTTCTAACTAGGAAAGCATAAGGCAAGGATTAAGGTGCTAGCACATTTTGAGAGGTGTCCACTCTGCTGGGGAAGGTAACAGGAAAAGTGAAACAAAGCAAAGGTAGGAGAAACCAGTGCACCACCACGATGTGTTTACCACACTGGTTTCTGCTTAACAATGAACCACAGAGATGACCGGTTGACTTGTCTTTGTGTTACTTAGCCCTCAAAACTTGTTTGTAGGGTTTGCAAGAAGAAAGCCAGCCTCTGAGGACTCAATGAAGAAGAGAAAGAAAAGGAAAGGAATTTATTTGCCCGACACCTTCTAATCTCCTTTTCCCTTTCATCAAGGGTCACATCACTGACAGTCAACTCCTCAGGTGCCAGTTTGCATCTTACAACCTTTTGATGGCCACTTAGGAAGCCATGTGGTGAGGATTTTCATCTAAGTCAGAAAGCCAGGAGAAAACAACACAGGGAGAATACTGATAAAGAAAAAGAAGGAACAGATAGGAATCTGAAAAATGGTTGTGAGATCTGTGTCTCCAAATGAAGACAATATCATCTATAAGTTTTCTCACATATATTAACTGTAAAATTTCATGTTTAAGTATTTGTATTCCAAAACTGAATCATTCTTTGTGTTAAGTATATTAGAAATATAGGAATTTAAGATGCATAAAAAATAGAATAGGAACTACATATCTTAAAGGAGTATGAACTAATATCTTAATAAAAACCCATATGTGAAAATATCATTTATATCAGTAAAAAATTTTCTTTTTTTGGATAGAAAAATTACAAAAGTGTTCAAAAATACTTTTTAAGAAATGACAGCAAATCCATAAGTTTTCTATGAAATCTTGTATTTAAAATTACATTGCTCATGTCAAAACATAGTATTAAAGTAAGATTTTAAATTTATAGAATAAAATATATTGAATTCAGAATTTCCAATGTGTTCTGTTATGCCACCTTTATTAATAACATAAATAATAGGAAAAATGTTGCTTATTGTATAAGTAAAATAAATCACTTTATATTTTGTGTCTTCCAATTATAATATATGCAATACATACTCATTTTTTTTTTTTTTTTTAAAGATTTTATTTATTTATTTGTCAGAGAGAGAGTGAGTGAGAGCGAGCACAGGTAGACAGAGTGGAAGGAAGAGTCAGAGGGAGAAGCAGGCTCCCTGTGGAGCAAGGAGCCCGATGTGGGACTCGATCCCAGGACGCTGGGATCATGACCTGAGCCGAAGGCAGCTGCTTAACCAACTGAGCCACCCAGGCGTCCCGCAATACATACTCATTTAATAGAACTTCGAAAATTTAAAAAGGCACAAATAAAGCAATACTCCAACTGATTCTAACACTTCTTAATATTTTGTTTCAATCTTTTTATTTAGGCATACATATTTTATGTAATCATAAATATTTAAATTGATATTAAAATTCATGTATAATTTTGAATCTTTCTTTTTCACTTAACATTATATGCTAAGCATTTGCCCATATATTAATCTCTGAAAATAACAATTTAAATGGTTATGTAATCTCTCTCCATTATACTGATATTCCATAATGTATTGGACCATTCTCTTATTAGATACAGTTGTTTCCGTGTTTTTATTATTTGAAGTAATATCATGATGCATGCTATAGTCTGAATTTTGATTATTTTTTAGAGATCAATTCATAGGAAGATAAAAACCGAATAATATTAATTTCTGAGAGAATTATTAATGTAAAATGCCATGTCTTTTCCAAGAAATAGTATTTGTATTTATACTCCTATCAGAGCACTGTATGTAAATGTCTTAGTGCAAAGGCAGATCCCACAAATTTTCAGGTTGCACTTCCATAATAAAAGTCCAATTAATGAAGTATCATCTAACTCTAAATTTTGATGCAAATTTAAGTTTCTCCCCAACCCGGTGAAATCCTGGAATAGGAGGGAGGAATGTACTGCAAGGGTTCTGATTTTCCCTCTCCAGGGAATTTTGGGGCTTCCAGAAGCCTCTTCCAGTTAGCTGCCATACAACCCTTCCTCCCTTCAGCACCGCTATTAGTGTTAATTTGGCCTCTGCTATAGCCCCGTGTGCTGGAAGTGGTTCTGTGAAATAGTGGAGTCCCTTGTGAGAAGACTGAGGCAAGTTTCCCTTTGCACCATGAGTGCTTCCATGTTACTCTCCTCTGGGCCCTCTCCATTGTTATGCTGCTTACAGAATTCTCCCTACAGGAGCAGTGGCCCCTTCCTATGACCTTCAAACTCTAGGCAACTGTAAAACTCTTCTCTTGAAGGCAAACTTCCCTGGAAAGGAAGTAAGGGAAATACGGTAGAGAGCAGTGGTGGTGGTAGGTGGGAGGTTTGTAGTGGTAAATAGCCCTTCCTATTTTTTTCTCTTTCAGGTCCTACAGATCCACAACAGGCTCAAGTTTGCAGAACCAGTTTCACAATACTTTGGCATGTGCTGCAGAAACGATGTAACAACTTTCCGCCTTAGAGCTGAAGGGTTCAGGTGCATATGGAATTGAGACTTCTGCTTAGATTCCAAGACAACAGAAAGCCTAATATTTAACATTATCCTAGATACATAAATAGTATGTATTTACATATAAATGATGCCCCTATACCTATACATTTACATGTGAATGGATTCAGAGTTTCCTGTACCTAAATATCATAACACAGGGACAGATACATTTAGAAAAGGAGACAGAGGAAAAGGACAGGGAAAAGTTATCTAAACCCATACACTATTTAAAGCATAGGATATGGGCGCCTGGGTGGCTCAGTGGGTTAAGCCACTGCCTTCGGCTCAGGTCATGATCTCAGGGTCCTGGGATCGAGTCCCGCATCGGGCTCTCTGCTCAGCAGGGAACCTGCTTCCTCCTCTCTCTCTCTCTGCCTGCCTCTCTGCCTACTTGTGATCTCTCTCTGTCAAATAAATAAATAAAATCTTTAAAAAAATAAAAAAAATAAAAAAAATAAAGCATAGGATATGATTTGGAATGGATTTAAATTTCCAATTTTAACTTTTACATGTATTAATTATAAGGTTTTGAAAGTTTATTCCCAGTATCTCTAACAGGGGCTATAAGTCTCACTCATCTTCTAGGTCCTATCTGAAGATGTTAACATCACCATGAATCTGTTCTTCTGGCCTCAGTTCTGATGAAACACAAAACCTTCTAAGGATGCTTCTTTAGACATGGATTCAAGTTAAGAAACTAATATGAGAAGTCTTGAGGAAGCATCATCTAGTTAAATTTCTCTCAAGCTTTGGATACATCCAGTTCAAATACCTAATTTTTTTAAAGTCAAGAGAAACATTTCCATGAGGGTCTAATGCCTATAAGAAAATACCAGTGCAGGGACATTCTGAAGGTTTGTATCTGACCTTTCTTTGGTTTTAATCACTGAAGTTCTCGACAGCTTAATAAGTTGAAGGTGCTGGGTCACTGTCTAACTTAATAAGGCCTGCCACTGAGACTTGGTCACCTCTGATTGCTCCCATAAGTCTTAACACATCTGGTACACTGTCCTTGGGTGAGAAATGTTTTCCATAACTTTCCTCTTGTTCACTACCCTGCATATAAATTGTTTTTATTAACCTGAGAATGATACAGCACTGTATATTTGTGTGAGCTTTTGCCATTTTCAGCTTTATCCTACAGAAAGAGACTTGATTGTTTTCTGCAAAATGGAATTAAGCACTGTTTATCACCAATGTCTTCTTTTTTATTTTTCTACCCTTATTTAGTATGGGTCAAATCAACCTTCAGTTTGCTGTGAGATTAAAGGACTAAACATTGTAACTAGACTCTTCCAGACAATTTACAATATGCCATAGTTGTGGGAAGGAGTCAGATAACACTAGACCAGTAGGAAAGATTTTTTTCATAGGACAACATATCTAGATATAAATATCTAAGAGTAATCAATTGTATATGGAAATATAAATAGTTGGATGATTGGCACATTCCTTTGTCCAGAATGACAAAAAAGTTGATAGAAAACCTATTCTATTTTATTTCAGTGTATTTTATAAATCTAATGATAGTCATATTTCTGCTTTCTTTGCAATTTCCCATATGGATAATAGTAACATGAAAGTTGATCCAGATGGATAAAACTACAGTTTTATAGTATGGCATTATGTCTGTATCCTCCGTCTTAACCTTAGTCATGGAGAATGCTTCTCAGGGCTATTATAGTGAAGTGAAGAAAATTGAGTGTCTTTATAAAGAAAGTGGACCAAAGACAACATGACCATATTTTTATTGAGAAAAATTCTGCAGGTGGAAGTAGTTTGTGCTGGAATCCATCCTATCTCCATGAAAACCAAAATATTTGCATACTGAAGTCATCTGCCATCCCATCATTGACACAACTTTTGAGTGAAAATAATGTTTGAATTCATCTCTGATTTAATCCTGCCTAACCTGAATTCATATGCAAATGCCATATAATTCACCTCGTATTGCACCAAAAGTATGAAAAGAGGAAATAGCTAGATAATGTCAGATGATAGCCAGCTAATCAATTTATTTACACGCAAGGTAAAGACCAGTCTGGTTATACTGGTGTCCATTCCTTGAGAGAATAGTTAGAATTTCTCCTGAATCAAGCTAATAGCAGTTTTAGAAGGAGTAAAAGCGATGGTCTAGTTGTGGCATTTTTAATTTGCATACTGAAATGTTGCATTAAAAACTAAGTTTTCTCCTAACCATCATTTTATATGTCACTAATGTGAATCTCTATGTGAAACAATAGTTTTGTCATGTTACTTCAACATTAGCAAGACTAAACTATTTCCCTTTTGCATTCTTTCTTTCTTCAATTACGTACTATAATTCCCCTAGTCCCTGATAGGCTGGCAGGGATGGGGGGAGGGGCAGTGTTGGTTGTGGCTGTTTACTTTGTATTACTAAATCACTATTCCAGAACATATCATACAATTCATTTGTAAAGGAAGTTTCATGAGACTCCAATCTAAGATACTTAAATTGGGATTTTTAAATAGCTTTATCTTCTCACATGAATTTATCTACCAGATACATGGACATGCAGAGATCAACAAAATCTGCCTGCTGTTGCTCACTTTCTCTCTCATTTGGGTCCAGTGGAATGCCTCACTAACATCCCTATTAAAATGGAGCTTCTTACAGTTCTTCCCTATGCCCTGTAAGATCATCTTCTCTATCACATTTCTGCAAGCTGATACTTAGCTATCTAATCACTTGCACATCTAATCATTTTACTTTATGTTTTATATAGCACTTTCCACAGCTGCATACCCTGTGACTCTACCTTTTGTCAAACTTTGAGGATGTCTCACTGGGATACACAGAATCCTAGGGTTCTAATTTGTAATCATCATTGTATAATGATCAAGCCTGAAAGAGGCTCAAAGACCTTCTATTCCATCTCTCACATTTGCAGCTAAGGAAAAATGCTCTAGGTGGCAAAGTCAAGATTAAAACACCAACCACTAGATTTCAAGTTCACAGCTCTTACTGCAACAGCTTGCACTTACAACCCATAAGAACTGCTGCAAATTAGTCCTCTGCAAATTAGCAGTCTTAAAAATGTTAGTACTCACTACACTCCTGTATTAGTCAGGGTTCTCCAGTGAAAGAATCAATAGGATAAATACAGGTAGAAGTAACAGGAGATTTATTATATGAATTAGCTCACATGATTATGGAGGCCAAGAAGTCCCATGAGCTGCTGTCCACAAGCTGGAGAACCAGGAAAGCCAGTGGAATAATTCAGGTCCAATCAGAAGGCCTGAGAACCATGAGCGGTGACAATGTAACCTCCACTCTGAAGGGGGTGCAGTGCTACCAGCCCCAGGGTCAGAAAGCCCAAGTTCCGAAAGTTTCAATGTCCAAGGGCAGAAGATGAACATTCCAGAGGTAATTTGGCTTTCTGTGTATTTTTATTCTTTGGGAGCCCTTATCCAATTATATCATGCCCACCAACTTTGGTGAGGGGATCTTCTTTACTTAGCATTTGCTGATTCAAATGCTAATCTCTTCTGGAAACTGTCTCGCAGACACACCCAGAAATCATGTTTTACTAGCTATCTGGGCGTCCCTTAGCCTAGTCAGGTTGACATAAAATGAACTATCACAACTGTTCAGGTCTCCCAGCGGTCTCCCAAGTCATGTAAATATTCACATTGTGCTTCAGAACTTTCCAGAATCCCCTGCCTCATTTTTTACCTTGTCATCCTTCCTTATTCTCTCAGGCATACTTGATCCTCTTTATTACATCTCTTGAGTCTGTTTTTGCCACTGCCTCTTTCTCTCTTCCAGTCTACTGTAGCCATTTTAGTTTCAGCTCCTTCCATTTAAAAGGTTTCAAAGATTTTCTCCTTAACTTCACAGAAGAGTTAACTTCCTCCATTGCTGTTGATGGTATCATGCTCCTGGTGATAAAAATCACAAATACCGTTAGCGCCTGCCAGGAGTCAGACACTGTGGAGACACTGAGGGTGTGTATCAGGTACTTCACATGCACACGTAAGGTCCTCTCTACCTCACCTGTCTCTTATCTCAGTGCCCATTACATGACTAGCTCTGAATGGACTCCAACCAACTCTATGCCTCATAGTATTTTATTTCATGCTCATACATCACTTCTCCTTCAACTAACTGTGGCCCTACTGGAGGTGGGGATTTTTTTACAATCTTATAATGAAGAAAGAAACTTGGACTTTTTCATGTATGTTGGTGGTAGCTAAAACTAAACTACCATTCCATGACACCTCCACTTAAATTTGTCTAGAGGATGATGTTCAAGGAAATCTTACTAGCAAGCAGAGATAAGAGCAGTATACTGGGTCATTCACCTAATATGGAAGGAAAAGTAATCTGAAGTACAGTTATACACGGACTTATCAATAATAAGAAATGCCTTGGCTATTCAGTTATGGACCAACAAGTGCCCACCACAGTATAAGTGCTAAATAAGAAGATGAATAGAATGATTTGTCTTGTGGATATTAACCAACTTGGTTCCTCTGCTACTCCAGTGCCTAAATGTTCTTGGGCAATGGGATGATGAAAAGAGTGGCCAGGATGTGTGGGAGCTATGCATGGGCTCCTTTTCACCAAGGCTAGCCTAGTTACTGCCACATCGTAATGTTTACCAGAGGCTAAGACTGAACCTTAAGTCCGTGGTAGAGCACCATTTCTTGAAGCAACCAGCCCTGTGAATTACATCAGACCTCTTCTCCCCTTAGGGATAAACAGTGATTTCTGATGAGCATCTAAGAAGGTAATTGGTCAAGAGAAGGAGGTGAGAGAAATATTCCAGATGATATTACCAATATTACCAATATTTCCAGGTACTGAAAATATTTAGGTCAAAGTTCAAGAGGAGGTAAGAGATAAGACGTAAGAGGACGTAAGAAATAAGGCTGAAGAGAAACAATGCCAGAAGAAGAAGCCCTACACACTTCCAAACTAATAAATAATTTTTGAGTTTATTGTCACACTGGTAAACTGAAAGCGGTAAATCTTAGTCTTCAGTGGGCCTTTTTCTTAAAACAACATTCTATTTTAAGAAACCTACCGAGATTCCTGCATTTGAAGGCAGAACTATTTTCAGTCCTTACGGCATTAACCACTTCTTTGCTTGTATTTTCTGCATCCCTCTCTATATAAAGGCAATATTAGAGACCTGAAAGATGTACTAAATACTCGAGACCTTTCTCATAAGGAGCCACTCATAAAGCCACTCATGATGAACTTCAAAATCTGAAGCTATTTTGAAAGACATCTAGTTCAAGTTTCTTCTTGGTTTTCTTATTTTTTAATCTCAAAAATGCACTCCTTTTCTTATAAGAAATATAAAAATAAAACAAAACAAAAAATATCAAATTGAAGTTTTCATATAAATTGAAAGTCTGCCAAAGCTGAGTTATAAGCATCCATAATTCAGGGATTGGAAACCCTATGTCTTCAGTAGCCTGACAGGTAAAGAAAATGAGTAAAATGGAATTTGTGTACAACAGTAGAGAATGACATAAAAATATGTGTTAAACTGATGGGTTATGCTTCTTTTACAGACATTCTTGTTTTTTCTTTCTTTTTCTTTCTTTTTTTTTTTTTTTTTTTTTAATGAGCTCCATGTCTCTGGGCTCATATGTGGTTTCTGATACACGGTACTAAGCTACACATAGTTGGTGGTTACCAAAATTAGGTGATCATCAAAATCATTGGGCAATCTATTAAAACATTAAAATTTCTGGGTTCTACCTAAGTTTCCTATTATGACGTGATTTGTCTTCATTTTTGTTTTATAGTTTATCTCTTTTCAATCAGGGAAATCACTGATTTAGATGCATTTATTCAGCAAATAGTTTGTCTAATGTTTACTATTTGTCAGGGACTGTTCCAGGTGCTAAGACTATTGTAATGAATAAGCCTGTTTTCCTAATATATGAAGTTTACATTCTCTGTAACATAATAAGAATGGGCATGTCTCTATTAATAAACCAAATTCTCTTTACTGTGTTAGACAAAGGTTAATTAAGGTTTAAATTAATCATTGAATCAGAAAAGCTACTGATTCATCCATGAACAAAACAGAACCATAAAATCACAATATTTTTTCACTCTATTCATACTTCCAATATTTACAGATAGTAAATCTACTTGATAGGCCATTTATAGGAGTCGGTTCTATAAATCCAGTTTTATAAAATTAGGAAACTAGAAGAGTTTACATAAGGTTTACTAAATGAATGTTAAATTATTCATTGAATTTTCAATACCATTCAAAATGGGATCAAAACAAAACAAATTAAAAATATCGAAGAGATTAGATCTCTCTATTTTCTTTAATTGATGAACTTGACACGACCTTACCACAAGCCCTCCCTTTCTTAAATTATTCTCAGTGCTGTCTTCTACTTTGTCTCGATTTTTAAGGGGTGCTCACAGGAGGTAGGGGTACAATCTAGAGTACAAAATAAGATGAGTTGTTTAAGACAAGTATTTCATGGTCTCCTACCATGATAGACTTTTCCCCAAGAATCTTGCATTTTTTTCTTTTGAGTCACATCAAATAGTCTCTTCCATTTCCACCCACCCTGGTCTCGTCCACTGGGTGGTCAGCACACTGTCTGTCTGAAAACAGCTGGAGAGATAAACCACCCTAATAACCTCTATTTTGATATAAAAATTACAACTCTCAAGAGACTTGAGGCATCCTGACTTGCTGACCTTGGCCAACTGTGTGGCTGCTTACAAGTGAAGCCAGCCATAAGGAAATTAGAAAAACTCTGGAATTTGTTTTTTGGCCAGAAAAAACTCAATCTAGAGGGAGGGAAAGACACTGTCCATTTTATTTTCCAGGGTAGTATCTATCACGTGAAAGTCCTAATGGAACACTCAGATATTTGTTTCCACATTGCTGGCTGCACACTAATTCAGGTGGACACTCCTTCAGTCAAGGTTCTTTGCAGGCAAGCAGCTGCACTTGGAATCATTCTAACAGTTAAACAAAAACAAGATTTTTTTTTTTCTATTGGGGCTATTAAAATAAGATTCTTTAGATATCAAAGGTGGAACCATGTAGCATCAGCTAGAAATATTCTCTTATTAGACTCTCTCTTCTCGTGTACTTTGTTGATTCAAAATTTTATGCAATACCTACTCTTTGAAAGATGCTAGGTAAAGTGCTTCATCTGTTTGTTTGCTATAGAAAAATGAAATCCTCAGCTAGATGAGTAATTCACATCTATTGCGTTGTCATGAAACTTCGTCCAGTAGATTACCGAATTTTTACTTAGGGAAGATAATTTGTTGTATAAATTCAAATGCATCATATACTTAAAAGCTGGGTACTCCATAATCACGTATGGAAGGAAAAAGGCTCAAGTGTTGCCAGAATTAATAACTCATATATTGCACAGGAACAAGTTTGTTTTTAGGTAGCAAAAACATAATAATTCCTAATGATTTTTCTTTCACATCTTTCCTGTGAGCATACATCTGCTCCTTTTGAGATTTAATTGTAGATACTGCCTACCTCGGCCAAAAAGAAAAAGATCTGTGCTCTCTTCGAAACACCTCTCATTTCACATTTAATCAAAGGCCTGACTTCATTTGATCTTGGTCCCTCACTGCTATTCTTCACACTTCAACTTAAAGGCAGTGGGTTTGCAGAGTAGAAGCACTAGCGTTTGGAGGGATGGTGAGGAGTACATTTTCTTGCAGTGTCGAGCAGAGCGTTAGACTGGTGTGCTCATCTTCCTTATTGAATTGTTTGCCAAGGAAATCCAGTCCATGATAAACAGACAAATGTGTGAGATCACTGCGGCTCCGTCTCTGATGAGGCAGCTGTCTCCACGCTGTGTTTGTTGTTCCAGAATATTGTAAATACTAATATTTTATAAGCTCTGGTACAGTTTAGAAATGAATCTCATAAACATAATTCACTAATTCCAAGCCTTCCAAAACACACAGCCTGGAACCATCTCACTCAAGGTCAGCCTGTGGATGGGCTCTGGGCTCCCAGTCACGGTGATGGGCAGAAGACATTTCGGACGTGCAGAATCTCAATTTACCTGTCTTTCAGGGAGATGGGGAAAGTCTGGATTTACATACTCAAATACAGTTCCTAGTGACGTCAAGTAACAGAATAGAAAAGAGTACCAGAGTTTAATTTATAAACGTGTTATAAACATGCAAGACAGGTTAAAAAAACAAACAAACAAACAAACAGAAAAAGAAAAAGGTGTTGATCATTAAAAAGTCACCATGATGACTTGTTTTCTTTTCTAGCATGAACAAAGGACATGATATCATATCGCATGCAAAGTACCAACTGAGGGTATCCTGCTAAAACACTAAACAAACTGTCATGTTCTTTTTGAATTCTATCCCCTTTGGCAAGTTTTTGGATCTGATCTCTATCGGTAGTCTCTTTCTCCTTTATTTCTATATTCTCAGAACCAAGCCTCTGAGTCTTCTGCCCACTAACCACTTATGCCTGCTTTGTAAAGAAGTACCTATCTATATAGTATGTTTAACGGTCTGCCCATTTCCTTAAAAACACAACAAAAAATAAAGAAGCCAGCTCCCTTTTGTATACAGGAGGTTGGCCTGGTTAATTTTATTAGATAGCTTTGTGGGTACGCAGGCAAATGTGATAAGGACTAAAATAAAAATCCACATCTTAAATCATGGCAACCAATAAAAATGTATTGATTAATACATGGCTAGAGCAGATACTACATGAGAGTAATAAAGTAGATGAAAATATTTTGTAAATTCTTTAGCACTGTACACACATTACTGTGATTGTTTTTCCTTTAAGACATCGCACTGAGAGTGAATTAAATAAGATGCCAATTGCCTATTAAAAACGTAGCCTTAATTAGTAGTTGGGAACCCCCCTCTTTGTATTAAAGGGCAATAATGATGGAAAGACCTGCTACATGTGGGATCTTTCTTTTCTTTATCCGAAGTCGGTGATGCTATTTGGGTAATAACTGATGAAAGGACTAGGGTGCCAACCAATTTGCAGTTAAGTGGCTAATTAAGACCCAAAGCAAAGCTGCCAGGAGGTTGGTTCTCCTACTTTAAAGTGACACATAAAAGCAATTAGAATGGGGCTGGCTTTGCTAGGACATATTTAAATTTGGACAAAAGTTTGGGCCAGTTATTATTTTATGTTAATATATTCCTCCATAAGACAGCATCAGAGAGAAAAAGGAATCATTTAGGACACAGAAATAAATTAGAATATTACTTGGAAAGCTTAACTTCAGATGTGAAAAAAAGCAAAACTATAAAATCATTTCTATGTTTGCCATCCTTACAGGGGTACTCTATGTAATTAGATTCCCTGCTCTTAGAGGAAATGAGAAGAGGTGCATGGAGCATGGTTATCCAAGAAGAGAAAATCTCTTAAGCCTTGGGTCTGTTGCCACCTGTCTGTCATATCCCGTGAGGGTGACACCTAGCCCAGAATGGCAAGATTTTGAGAATGGTTCTATTTAACTTGAAGACAATCCAGTGTTAACATTTAAATATAGCTGCTCTAATCGCACAGTGGGGAAAACAGATTCTCTCTGGGTGTAGAAAAAAGGTTTGAAGTTGACGAGGAGAAGTAGAGAGAGCGGGAGACGATGGAAATTATAACACAAATTATCCATGTGTAAGGTAATGGTCGTTGGGGAGAGTAGACAACCTTTAAAATCACAGCTCCAGTGGCATCGTAGAGTTGTAGGGAAGCCCTGTCCATTTATACCTTGCTCTTGTGATTTATGATGTCACCATTAAACCCCCTGATGGCATTATATCCTTGTAATTTGCAGTTGCCTAGCATTTTTTCTATATACAACCCAATAACTCATTGTGAAGCTATTTCACACACACATAAACACACACATTAGTGGGACTCTGTCGTCAATGGAAACCATGATTTTTGATGTAATAATCAGTTGGGTTAACAAAAGGCAAGAAATCAGGGGTGGGGTGCCTAGCCATCGCAGTGCCCCTTTCCCCCGTGAGGCATCCTAAGGAGACGTAGCACTACATGTTGCTATCAACAGATTTCACTTTGATTGTCTATACATTCCTTTTAAGAATTAAAGAAGCTACACTGTTTGTGAGGGGCAGCCGAAAGCCATTATTGAAGGAAATATGTGAGATTGCACAGAGATAAAGAAGGAAATATATGCAATTCACCTCAACAGTTTCGTAATAGGATTAGAACATAATAGGATTAGAAATATTAAACCTTCAGGGCTAAATTCTACTGCCGCAGGAGATACCTGTGTTGGATCTCTTCACCATCCAAGGAATCTCTGCTTCCTTCCAGAGAGTCTGGTCATGGCCGGTTATTGTGACACCACAAATCTGAGAAAGAGAAGGTTTTGGAACCTTTGCTTTAAGACTATAATACAACGAGTCATTAGCATTTCTGTGGGGGTGAGAGGTGGTTTTCAACATCTTTTATGCTAGCTTTGAAACTGACTTCTGTGATTATTCTCCAACGGAAACATGAATGCCAGCAACTTTCTGGGGAGTTATTTTTATTTCTATTTGAATATTTTAGCTACAATGCTGGATATGCACTGCTGGATCTCTGAGAATGCTGTTCTAAAATGCTATATTTATAAAATGACCAAAGAGCACATGCTGCCTGGATTAAATTTATCCCCAAATGAGAGGTTTTATCTCTAATCATCTGCTTGTTGACTAATCTGGCTGCATCTTGTGCAGGTTTGTCGGGTAAGACGTAACAGGCTAACGCGAGCCAGGTCCTCAAGGGGTATCCCTTTGTCTCTGCCTTCCTGAAACAGAAGACAGGGAAGGTGGCTGCCCTGAATTCGTCACACCTCAGAGGAACATCCTCACTGAATGAGACGGCTGGCTGGTCTGATAGGAGAAAAAGTACTCTTTTTCAAGTAGTATAATCTACAAAGCCACAAAATTAGGTAGTTCTCAGGAAAATATTTTTAAAAGATGTAGGGTAGCTTCTGCACAATGCGTTTAAAGCCCACATCAAGTATAATTTTGAAGAGTATTTGTTTCTATGGCATCATATCCTTTCGATTCTGTGGCCAAATTACCATGTTGTTACTTGCACCTGAGTGTGATGCACTAGACTGTGAGCTCCCTGAAAAAGGAAACCTTTACTCACCATAGTCATACTCCTAAGAGCAAACCACACAACTCCAGGCACATGGTAAGCATTTACTAAATACACCTTAAGAAAGGCTGACTCTTTGCTTCTCTGTGTTGAATACACTTAATGGTGACTGATACAACCTTGTGACCTGCTGTAACTGCTTCCGTGGAATGGCCTTTTTTTTTTTTTTTTTCTGCATTAGGGTTTATAAAATTCTAAACTGGGATTAGATCCTGTGTCTTGCGGATCTGCCTTCCATGAAGTGGAAAAAAAAAAAAAAAAAAAAAACAGTAAGAAGGATATCCGTAACAAGATCAATATCTTAATCTTTCTCTTTGGAAGCTTTCAATGCCAGCACAGAAAAATTAATGAATGATAAACTTTTAAGATACAGAGTTTTGGAGTGAGTGTAGAATCATTTGCCTTCCTACTATCCTATACTAGGGCCTATCAAAAATTGTAAGCAGCTTTTCTGCTGGCTACATTTCTCCCTATGGGTTATTTTCTTTTCTATTAAGTAATTCCTTCATGCCCAGGGAGTTAAAATTCTGTTGAAAAGAGAGTTTTTAGCATCTTCTAAGACTCAAAGCCTTACTGCAATGTTTTTCCTGATTTTGTAATTTATAAAGTGCTACCTGTATAGTTAAATGTCTCTTTCATGGTTTATTTACTTTAAAATATTTCTAAAGTTGTATGCATTTGTATAGATAGATGCTGTGTAATCAGAATCCTACTCTCAAGCACTTTTCACCTCGTTTTGATATATTATCTAATACTTTTGAGAAACTATTCAAACTTTTGGCCTTTTCTAGTCCTCATCTTCATATGAAATCATAATAGTAGCCAAAGAAAAAGGGAGAATGGAAAATATGTCAATCCCTGTTCTATTTTGGTTTCCCCTAAGGCTAATATAAGCATCATCTTTCCAATTTCCAGCCAACATTTTAGAGATTTATGAGAATATCTAACCCAAAATGAGGTATTTCAAACACATTTTATGAATGATTTAATGTTTCTTTGCCAATGAAAGCCTGTATTAGTTATGATCAAAGGCAGAAAAAAATTATTTTCTTGATTTTTTTTAAATGAGATATGATTCAATTACAAACTAGCCCTCTCTTGAGATTAGCATATAATCAAAGGAAGCTAATTCACTTACCAATTTTTCCCCCTCCCTTGCTTTTGATAAAAATCATAGATGATAGTCTTTGAACCTTTGCTAATCCCGTTGTCTCTTGTCTTATTGACCTTGCTCAGGGTGGGAGTGGCTTTTGGAAATGATATGCTGCTCCTCCATTAGAGTGATGTATTATCTAAAAGCCAACATAGCTTTAGCAATCTGGAATTTGAAAGAGAGTTGCTAGAAGAGATACAGCATACAGAGATGGGGGGGTCGTGTACACGCATGCATACGCACATGCGTACCATGCACACACTTTCATGTGTGTCTGTAATCCTAAAATGAAGAGACATCTATTCTGCCAATAGCCGTGTACTTGGACCCATCTACGGTTTGACTGTACATCAGTTATGATGTGTCTCTTTCTAACAGGAGGGAAACCGATTTTGATGAATAGTTAAAAGGTAAGATCATTCTTAAAGGTGTGAGTGATTAATAATGGCCACGCATAGATTTTTTTCTAAGAGTGTAAATAAAATATATCATTCACATGAAGGGCAAGAGTTTGGCAGAATGATTCATAGTGCATTTGAGAGCATAAAAAGTCAAACCTAGGGTCTCTTCTAAGTGTGTCAAAGAGGAAACTGGTTTCACCATTTGAAATATTCAAGTAGACGATGGAATATTTGAGTGGATTATAGAAATCATATGCCTTAGGAGATACTGAAGACAACTAATATTTTTAGTTATCGCCAATCAGAAAAAATCAAACATTTCTCTTTTGGTAGTGAAAAAATAATAGTTTGACAGGGATAAGTGGGTGAAAGATGAAGGTGACATTTCTCTACCATGGCACCTGGACCATTTACTTCGGTCCAACCAAGATTTACTATATAACCTTAGACTGGAGGTTCCTGTGGGCAGCTGTTATATTAGCATAAAGCTTGGCTCGAACATGGTCAGCATTTATACCAAAGTACATGAGCCCTATTAAATCGCTAACTAATGCAATAAGACTGATAAAACTGTTATTAGAAGATAGAAGATTTATCCCAGTGGTGACAATCAAAGTACAATAACGAACAACCTATATGGTTGGTCTTTGTTTATTCTCCACCAATAGTCTAGAGCTCATGTTATTTTCACAAGGCCTGAGAAAACAAGCTCCTTGGCAATACAATACTCCATGGGCTGCTCTTCTATGGCTCAACAGCCCAGAGACTGTGCATAAGCACAGAAATAAAGAGCCTCAGGCCTGGGTCAAGGTGAGATTCAACTACTCTTCTACAAGTTACAGGCTAATGGAGAGTACTGATTGTGCTTTTTTAGCATGAATTGAAGGTGAAAAAAAAATGGATGACTATCAAAATAAACTGTGTAAAAAGGAGCACTGAACACTGTCTACAATCAAATGGTCATGCCCATTAGAGATTTAAAAGAAGAATCATTGTTTGTACTCTTTTTTAAGAATAAAGTCACTGAATTTTTTAAAAGAATTTATTGACTTAATGCCTCTAAATGATTTTATGAATGTAATTATCCTCATCTGATGCCTCTCTCTGCGAGGATATGGGGCATATATCCTGGGCATGATAGAAGACACAGTGACATTCTCTCTCTACAGTTGTCATGGCCTCCCTCCTGCGTTCTTTGGCTGCCAACGTTCCCTGAAAGTCAGGATTTGTGTAAACAAGCCAGGCATGAGGCCTATTGATGGACAGAGATCTGACGAACACCTAACACCATCAGGAGCACGACTTTTAAATCAGAAAGGCAAAAACATAGGAAATACCAAAGGATCATGTCACAGGTGAGACTTCACTACATCAAGGTCTTCCTAGTATTTTTGGAAACTAAACCCCCTTTGAGAAAATCTAAGATGCAATATGCTTTACTGGCTTGAATACCACAGAGTCTGTCATCCCTACTCTTCTAATTCTTTCTTTCTCTCAAAATACACATGCTGAGAATCCTCCTGCCTCTGGGTGTGGGGGGTGCAGTTATGTGTGTACATTATAGACATAGATCTGAATATCTTGAGCTTCCTGAGCTAGTAGGATTTAAAATTGTTTCAGTTTTACCATTTAATACATTTCAAGATTGGGGAATTTTTGAATAAATGTGGAACATGTTGTTCATAACACATATCTGAATACAGAAGTCAAAGGCATGTCTCCAGAATAAGAATATTTAAATAATTGTCTGTTATTTGGTAAGCATGCTAGTGAGACACTATCCTGTGTTGCACTCTAAGTACTAACTCCAAATTATAATGTCTTGGCAAATAAAAATCAAAGCATCAAATATCTAAGAGAAATCAGGAAGGTGATGGTTAGGGACGTAAATAATGGTATAGATGTATCTAAAAGGCTATAGTATATTGCTCTTCTCCAAAGTTCCTTTCTAGGATATACCTATTTGGAGATTTCATAAAAACACATTTATACTTTCATTTACCAAATGTTAGTAAGAGGGACACACTTACCAGAATAATGTGGGTCATATATAAATAATCACACTGTGATCTATGGGGGGAAAAGTATAATAATCAGACAATTAAACTACTTTGAAACCTTCTCAACAAATCTTGCTTTTCTCTCTTGAAAGGTAAGGGTTAGCAAGTCATTTCTTCCTTTGTCTTTCCTCATTTGTCAGCTATGCTACAGTAGATTGAATAATCTACGTGGTCGTCTTCCTCATTTTATGTGGCCTGCGTGATTAAAGATTTGGCTGATTCTCTAGACTCTTGCCTGATGGGATCTTTCCAAGGATTGCCTATTCCCTCTCTTTTAAAGGAATTGTCAGGGAGCAAGTGGACACCATTACCCATATGAGTCCACAGATGATTGTGCCTTCTTCCTCTTAAGCTGGTTGTTGCTGTAGCCAAATGGCAAAATGAGACACATGGAAGAAAACAAGATGACAAGAAGATGACATGTATGTAATTCTAATATGAGAGGAAATCAAATAATTGACGTGGTAAAGCATACAGCCATACTTAATGTTGGGTTTCCCTAAACAGCATGTTCTCTAAAGTCTATCTCTGATTTCATGCCTTCTGTGATGACACAAAGGTTCTTTCATGTACTTTCATTCTCCTTTTTTATCTTGCTCTGACCATCACCACTTCTGTTCTGTCCAACTCCACAGTCTTCTGGATCTGGAGAAGACCTCGGGTTTGCTTGGACAAAAGACTTTCTAGGCTGAGGGCCCTGACCATGGTGTTACTAATGGTTTCCAGATTTAGAACCTGATTGTTACTCTTTAGTTTTATTTTCTTTTACGTCCTCATTCTTTCCTTCATTGCCATAGTACCATTTGCAGATTAGCTCTCACTTAAGAGCCAACTAACTCTATAACTTAGCAAATCAATTAGTTGTTCACCAAATGACCAAGAATGGGTCGTTAGTGGTAGAACAGTAATATGAGGAATTAGTCTCTTTCCACTAAAACCTGTCCAATTCTAGTCATCAATACAATATATTGTACAAAAGGGGAGACTGTTCTTCCTTGGAATTGCAATTAGCAGCTCCATTCAGAATGTAGTTGTACTTTAGTTCTAATTGCTTGTTTTAAATGCATTTTGTTTGATTTTTTTTTTAACTCAAAATACACACAATCAGACTAAACAGGTGTTTAGTGAGAAGAGTGTTTACAGAACAATTCAGGTGAGGTATTTCCAGATTGACTGGATGCAATTTTAATGACACAATCATCCTCAAGTGTGTGCTAACTCCTACCACATTCCAATGACTTATTTATCAACATCACAGAGTGCAGGAGGATCTTTTCCCCTTTATTTAAATGTTTTATACTGACTATTTGAAATCACTGAAAAAGAAGAAGGAGGAAGAAGAAGAGAAAGAGGGGGAGGCAGAGGAGGAAGGTGAAATATTCCAGTGAAAAATAATGAAATCACAGTAATACATTCCAATGATGCTAAACTTTGCTTCAATTAAATTTAGTCCCTTCTACTTCCAACTCACAAGCCTCCTTTGGCGTCATCAGGCTCCAATATCCTTTTCAGTAAGTTCCAAAGAATCCATAAGGTATAAAAATTCCAGAAAAATTATTTGTTGGAGACCAAATGTAAATAGATATATGTTCAGCATCTGAATGTTACAGAAAACTTCTCCAAAATGGCCCATATGTTCTTCTAGAAAAAGCAACAGTCCTGACAGTGAACCATGAAATATTCTGGAGGCAAATGGCTGAGTGCCAGTGTCTTAAGGGACAGCATTTTCCACTTTAAATAACAGACAAAATAAAGCTTTAAAATGTTCGTGGTGATGTATGATTCAGTAAACCCTTCAAGGCAATGTAAGGAAAACCTTTTCTTCTTAAGAATGATGTTGGGATGAAGCAGACAAAAATTAAGAATTGCTCTGCCAGGCAGCATAAAGAATCAATTGGTGACTTTCTGAAATTCAGGAAATTCAATGAATCGATAGACTGTTAGGAAGCCGGCCACACACACTGAAAGTGATTCTTTATAAGTACAAGATACCAGAGATAACACAAAGCTCTTCTGAAAGCACTGAACACAAGCATGCACTAAAAGAAACTAAGCTGTGTACTAGCAGGAAATGAAAACTGCTTATTTTTTAATAGGCATCTGCAAATGGGGACATTTGGCAAGGGTAAGCCAGCATTTAATTGTAAGATAAGCAATTTACAGGTAAATATCAAACTTTATTTTTTTCACTTCTCATTTGATTTTTGTCATTTCTAGTTCACTTAACCTGTCTCTAAAAATGGCAAAATCTCTATCACAAAATAATTTGGATTTAATTGACATTCCCCAAGGCAAATAAGTTAGAAGTATAATTCTTTTGAAAGCAAACACCTTTGGTGACTACAAGAATCAAGTATGATCAGAGGATTTTTCTTTGTCGTATTATAATAGTCTCCCCATCTCTACGTGGCCTATCACACAAAAATTAAAATGCATAAAATGGTCTTTTAAAAATTATAAATAATCAGTGGGGCAGCTGGGTGCCTAAAAAAATTCTTTTCATTATGATGGGAGAAACATTAGACTGAACCATTTATTTCAGCCATGGTTTTATTTTAAGTTATTTAAATTACCATTAAAACATAAGAAATGTACTCGGCTGAAATCATCACAAATAATTTCTTATTTTTTTTAAAAGAAAAGTTAAAACTAGGAAGCAAAGGAAAACAAGGAAGTTTTTAAAGATTTCCTAAGCAAATTGAAAAATTAATTGTCATAAAACATTAATCTTAAATTTAGAGTTATTACTACCACGTTCATGGTTTCTCAGCATTATTATTGTGTTCATTCACTATTAAGCCAGGACCATAAAACATGCAGAAAACATAGAGTTTTCAGGTTTTTGGGTGATAATGTCCTAGATTACGATTTCTCCTTGTGGCAGGATTTTTAATTGTTTCTAAATAGTTTTAGGGAAAAGACTCTTTTAAATATTTAGGAGAAATAAAATTTAAAATCTGGGAGAAGCAAGAAGATGATGGAATAAGAGTATCCTGAGCTCACCTTGCCCCCTGGACACACAGAGAAACAATTTTATCTATACAACTAATGCTGAACATAACCTGAAGACAACAGGACAGGTATTCCATAGCCAGTCATAGAGAGAAGGCCACACTGAAAAGGAGGAGAGGCAGAGACACCATTGGGAACCATACCCCAGCATGACTAACCACAAATTGGAGGGTTGTCACAAGCATGAAGAAATGAGAGGATCAAACTTGAAATTGGGCAACCCAGCACTGGAGACCCACCTTGAGAGAAAAAGTCCCCATTAACATCTGGCTCTGAATATCACATAAAAGCAGAAAGCTAAACTCTGGGAGAGCTAGAGAATAATAGGAAACCAAGTCCCTGACTTTAAAGAGCCGAAATACTAAATAATGGCCTGAGATATAGCACAGAAGCAATGGTATGAAAAGCACCTGGGGCATAGTTAAAGATTTATTAACTAATCTTAGAAAATGTTGCAGAGGGGCAAAGATATAGAAGAGATTTCTCTGGAAATAAAAGTGCTGGTAGGCACCATTTCTTTTCTCATTCCCAACCTAGATAGCCCGACACTTTTGGGAGCTAGCACTAACACTCTTCATCTACTACGCTAGTACTTTGTGCCCACCCCAGCATTCCCCCTCTGGACTTACCTCACCCAAATTGCCTATGCCAGCAGACAGCTCTCCAAAGTAGCTCCTGCCCCCACCACACATAGCAGATAGCCCCACCCAGGGTCAGGGACTCTTCAAAGAGACTCCTGGCCTGCAAAGACAGGGAGATAACCCCACACACCAGTATGCCTGCAGTTCCTGAAGCCAGGTCTCCCAGGTGGCTGCATGGGAAGCAATCCCTGCCATTTGGTGCACTTGCAGCTATGGCAGAGAAGCTAACGGCAGACAGGTAGGCTGGCTGCCAGACCTGCCCACCAAAGAGCTCACAGTGTCTGTAGCTGGGCCTATCAACAGTGTGGGAAGAAGACCCTTCCCAGTGTAGCCAGAGCAGGTAAAGCTGGTTATTACAGCCAGCTGGGCTAAAAGCAGTTGCAACTCAGTCATAACAGGAAGGTACCCTGTCTGTACATGGGACACCCCTGGAGCACCTACTTCTGGTGACCAGAGAGAGCTAGATTATAGAGCACCACAGGGCCTCTTCTAAACAAGGGCACTTCTTTTAAGACCAGGAGACATAGGTAGCCTACCTAATACATAGAAACAAACTCAGAGTTAAACAAAATGAGGAGATGGAAGAATATGTCAGAAATAAAAGAACAAAACAGAATCACAATAAAAGAGTTAAATGAAACAGAGATAAGAAATATGCCTGATAAAGACTTCAAAGTAATGGTCATAAAGATATTCACTTGGTTTGAGAAGAGAGCAGATAAACTCCAGTAAGAACTTCAACAAAGCAATAGGAAAAAAAAAAAAAAAGAGTCAGAGCTAAAGAATTCAACAGAAATGGAAAATTTGCCAAACAGAATAAACAACAGATTTGAGGAGATAGAAGGACAGATTAGTGAGCTGGAAGCCAAGGTAATGAAAAGCAACCAAGCTGAACAATACAAAGAAAAAAGAATGATAAAAACAAGAAGTTATGGGAGCCCTGTGACATCATCAATCACAACAATATTTGCATTTTAGGAATCCCAGAGGGAGAAAAGAGAGATAAAGGGCAGAAAACTTTTTCAAATAAATGATAGCTGAAAACTTCCCTAACCTTTAGAAGTAAAGACATATCCAGGCCCAGGAAGTACAGAGAGCCCTTAACAAGATATACCTAAAGAGGTCCTCATCAAGACACATATTCATTAAAATGGCAAAATGCAATGCTAAGAGAGAATTTTAAAAGAAAGAAGAGAAAAAAAATGGTTACATACAAAAGAAACTCTGTAAGTCTGTCAGCTATTTTTTCAGAAGAAACTTTATAGGCCAGAAGAGAGTGGCATGACATTTTCAAAGTATTAAGAGGAAAAAACCTACCACTGAGAATACTATATCTGAAAAGGTTATCATTCAGAATTGGAGGAAAGATAAAATTTATCAGAAAGACTAAAGTTAAAGGAGTTCATCACCACTAAACTAAACTTACAAAGAATATTTAAAAGAATTTTTTAAGTGGAAAAGAAATATCATAACTAGAAGTAAGAAAATTAGAGTAGGAAAAAATTTCACAAGTAAAAGGAAATATGTAGTAAAGGGAGTAGATGAATCATTTACAAAGCCAGTATGGAAGGGAAAACACAAAAGTAATAAAATTAATTATATCTGCAAAAATGAGTCAAAGGATGCACAAAATAAAAGACTATAGAAGGCCATCAGCCCTGGTCTAGGAAGAAAGCAAAAGAAGAAAGGAACAGAGAAAACTATAAAAACAACCAGAAAAAAATTAACAAAATATCAGTAAGCATATACCTACAAAAAATTACTTCACATGCAAATGTATTAAATGCTCCAACCAAAAGATAGGATGACAGAATGAATAAAAAAACAAGATCCATCTATATGTTGCTGACAAGAGACCCCTCAGAATTAAAAACACTTATAGACTGAAAGTGAAGGGATGGAAAGTGATAATCCACACAAAAGAAGTAGGGGAAAAAAAAGAAAAGCCAGGTAACAATACTTATATCAGACAAAATAGAGGTTAAAACATACCGTAGCAAGAGACAAAGAAAGGCATTACATAATGAAGAAGGAATCAATCCAATAAGAGCATATACCAAATGTAATTATCTATGCACCCAACACAGAAGCATCTAAATGCATAAAGCAATCTAAATACATGAAGCAATACCTATTAGCAGAGATAAAAGGAAAAATTGACTATAATATAATAATAGTAGTGGATGTTAACACCCCACATACATCAATGGATAGATCATCTGCTCAAAAAATCAACAAGGAAACAGGGACTTTGAATGGCACATTAGACCCAATGGACCTAACAAATACATACAGGATGTTCCATCCCAAAACCAGAATACATATTCTTTTCAAGTGCACACAGAATGTTCTCCAGGATATATCCATGCAATGCCACAAAAGAAGCCTCAATAAATTTAAGAAGAATGAAACTATATCAACCATCTTTTCTAAGCACAAGGTATGAAACTAGAAATTAATCACAAGAAAAAGAAATCTGGAAAAAACACAAACACATGGAAGCTAAAAAACACGCTATTAAACAATGACTGGATCAGTCAAGAAATCAAAGAAGAAATAAAAAAAATACACGGAGACAAATAAAAATGAAAAACAATGCTCCAAGATATTTGGACACAGCACAAGCAGTTCTAAGAGGGAAGTTTATAATGATATAGGACTAGCCAAGAAACAAGAAAAATTGCAAATAAACAACCTAACTTTACACCTAAAGGGACTAGAAAAAAAGAAGTAAAAGCCCAAAACTAGTACAAGGAAGGAAATACTAAAGATCAGGGCAGAAATAAATGAAATAGAGACCAAAAAAAAAAAAAAAAAAAGAAAGAAAGAAAGAAAGAAAGAAAGAAGTAGAAGAAAAGAAAAGATTAATGAAACCGAGAGCTTCTTCTTAGAAAAGATAAACAAAATTGATAAACCTTTACCTAGACTCATCAAGGAAAGAAAAAGACTCCAATAAAATCAGAAATGAGGGAGGAGAAATAACAAAATTCCACAGAAATACAAAGACTTATAAGAGAATATTATTAAAAATCATATGTCAATAAATTGGACTAGCTACAAGAAATGGGTATAGTCCTAGAACATTGAATCAGGAAGAAAATAGAAAATTTGAACAGAGAGATTACTAGCAACAAAATTGAATCAATAATTAATAATTGAAAAAAATTCAAACAAAATTTCAGGACCAGATAGCTTCACAGGTGAATTCTACCAAACATATAAGAAGAGTTTGATACCTATTCTTCTCAAATTATTCCAAAAAAAAAAAAGAAGAGAAAGAAAAACTTTCAAATTCATTCTATGAGTTCAATATTACTCTGATATCAAAATCAGACAAAGATACCAAAAAAAAAAAAAAGAAAAAGAAAGAAAGAAAACTACATACCAATAATCCTTGATGAAGATAGATGCAAACATCCTCAGCAAAACTAGCATACCACATTCAACAATACATTAAAAAGACCATTCACCACAATCAAGTAGATGGATTCCAGGGATACAAGGGTAGTTCACTCCCCACAAATCAATCAGTGTGATGTATCACATTAACAAGAGGGAGGATAAAAACCTTATGATCATCTCAGTATATAGAGAAAAAGTATTCAACAAAACACAATATCCATTCATGATAAAAACTCTAAACAAAGTGAGTATAGAGGGAACATACCTCAACATAATAAAGGCCATATATATGGGACATCTGGGTGGCTCAGTCAGTTAAGCATATACCTTTGGCTCAGGTCATGATCCCAGAGTCTTGGGACCTAGCCCCTCATCGGGTTCCTTTCTTGGTTCTCCCTCTGCTTGTGTTCTCTTTCTCTCTCTGACACACGCACACACACACACACACACACACACACACAAAAAAAAAAAAAAAAAAAAACTTAAATAAAAAGGTCACATATGAAATACCCACAGTTAATATCCTACATAATGGTGAAAAACAGAAAGCTTTTCCTCTAAGGTCAGGAAGAATATAAGGATGTTCACTGTCAGCACTTTTATTCAACATAGTATTGGAAGTCTTAGCTATAGTAATCATCAGGAAAAAGAAATAAAAGACATCCAAATTGTAAAGGAAGAAGTAAAACTGTCATTATTTACAGATGATATGATATTATATATAGAAAACCCAAATGACTGAACCCAAAGCTATTAGATCTAATAAGTTCAATAAAGTTGTAGAATACAAAATTAATATACAGAAATCTGTTGTATTTCTGTAGACTATAAACAAAATAGCAGAAAGGAAAATTAAGACAACCCCATTTACAGCTGCACCAAAAAGAATAAAATACATAACAGTAAATTTAACCAAGGAGGTGAAAGGCCTATAGTTTAAAAACTATAAGATGTTGATAAAAGAAAATGAGGACACACTAAAAAACTGGAAGGATATATTACACTCCTGCACTGGAAGAATTAATATGATTAAAATATGCATACTACCCAAAGCAATCTATAGATTCAATGCAATCCTTATCAAAACATCCATAACACTTGTCACAGAACTAGAACAAATAGTACTAAAATTGTATGGAACCACAAAGCTCCAAACAGTCAAAGCAATCTATAGAAAAAATAAAGCTGGAAGCATCACAATCCCAAATTTTAAGTTGTACTACAAAGCTTTAGCAAAAACAAACAATTGAACAAAAAGCCAGTATGTTACTGGCACAGAAATAAAATAAACATGTAGATCAATGAAACAAGATGGAGAACCCAGAAATAAACCCACACCTATATGTTCAATTAATTTAAGACAAAGAGGCAAAAATATACAATAAGGAAATTGGGAAAACAGGACAGTTATATGCAAAAGAATGAAAAGAATGAAACTGGGCCACTTTCTTATACCATACATAAACAAACTCAAAGTGGATTAAAGATCTAAATATGGGACCTGAAACCATAAAACTCCTAAAAGAGAATATAGAAACTACTCTTAGACATTGGACCTAGCAACGTATTTATGGATATGTCTCCTCAGCCAAGGGAAATAGAAACAAAAATAAACTATTTAGACTATATCAAAATAAAAGCTTCTGCACAACAATGGAAACTATAAAAAAAAAACCAAAAAGCAACCTAATGAATGGGAGAGGATATCTCCCATAAATGATATACATGATGAGGGACTAATATCCAAAATCTATAAAGAACTTAGACAACTCAATGCCAAAAAACAAACAAACAATCTAAAAAATGGGCAGAAGATGTGAATAAACATGTTTCCAAAGAAAACATACAAATGGCCAATAGGCACATGAAAAGGTGTTCAATGTCATTTATCAACAGGGAAATGCAAATCAAAATCACAGTGAAATACCACTTCACACCTGTCAGAATGGCTAATATCAGAAAGTCAAGTAATAATGAGTGTTGGTGAGGAGGTGGAGAAAAGGGAAGTCTGTTCACTACTGGTGAGAATGTAAATTGGTACAATCACAGTGGAAAACACTACAGTGGTTTTTCAAAAAATTAAAATGAGGAAATACCATATAAGCGAGTAATTCCATCACTGGTTATTTACCCAAGGGAAATAAAAAGACTAATTTGAAAAAATATATATGCACACCTATATTTATTACAGCATTATTTATAATAGCCAATAAGGAAGTAATCTAAATGTCCATTGATAAATGAATGGATAAAGAAGATATGGCATATCTACATATATATATGTATAAAATATATATATCTTGATATATAGATAGATATCTCTTTCTGTGTCTGTCTGTGTATACATATGCACAGAATGGAATATTACTCAGCTATAAAAAAAAAAAAAGAATGAGATCAGGAAGGCTGAGTGGATCAGTTAAGCATCTGCCTTTGGCTCAGGTCATGATCTCAGGGTCCTGGGATCAAGTCCCACATTAGGTTCCTTGCTGAGCAGGGAGCCTGCTTCTCCCTCTGCCTGCTGCTCCCCCTGCTTGTGCTCTCTCTCTGACAAATAAATACATAAAATCTTTAAAAATTATTTGATTAATTAATTAATTAATTAAAAGCATAAGATCTTGCCATTTGCAACAACATGGATGAACCTAGAAGGTATTACGCTGAGTGAAATAAGTCAGACAGAGAAAGACAAATACCATATGATTTCACTTGCATGTGGAATCTTAAAAAACAAACAAACAAAAATACTCTTAAATACAGAGAAGAGACTGGTGGTTGCCAGATGGGAGGGTGGAGCAGGGTGGGCAAAATAGATGAAAAGGGATTAAGAGGTACAAAGTTCCAGTTATAAAACAAATATGTCAGGGAGATGAGAAGAACAACGGAGAGAATACAGTCAATAACACTGTAACATGTTGTTTGATAACAGATGGCAGCTATGCTTACAGTGGCCAGCAATGAGAAATGCACAGAACTGTCAAATTAGTATGTTGCACACCTGAAACTAATACAACATTGTATGTCAATTATAGCTGACTAATAAAAAAAATCTAACATTTGTAGCAAAATAAAAATTAATTAAAACCATAATTGTGACAGTGTCTCAAAGAAAAGTTGCACTTCCTGCAGTAAATTCTGTCACAGGAACAAGATCAATGTGTATACTCCATAAATTTGAACAAGTTAAAAATGTGTCTAAATGTGTAGCATGGATCACCCAGTGAGTGATCAATGACTATTCTGAATTTCCGAAATATGTCTTCTATCTTGTGGTTATATGGATATGTTTGTGGGATTACCCTATGTTGGCAACAGCAGCTCCTCATCTAAGGACAACTTTAAGTAGCCAAAGAACAAAGGTATAAGTATTCAAGCTTTCCTTTTTTTTTTTTTTTTTAAGATTTTATTTATTTATTTGACAGAGAGAGATCACAGGTAGGCAGAGAAGCAATAAGAGAGAGGGGGAGAAGCAGGCTCCCTACTGAGCAGAGAGCCTGATGTGGGGCTCGATCCAAGGACCCTGAGATCAGGACCTGAGCCAAAAGCAGAGGCTTAACCCCCTGAGCCATCCAGGTGTCACTGCATTCAAGTTTTCAATAACTCATTTGAAGTTTAAATATCTTTCTAAAGTTTTCAAAACTATTTATATGCTCTCTTATATTAATGCATAATGTAAACAATATCCTTACTCCTTGATGTTTTGTGGCCCAACAGTCCTAATCATCATTAACAACATTTGCTCCTGACTGTGCTGCAGATGTAATGGTGGAATATTTACCACTGAATCAAAACTGTGCTGAGAATTTGACTACATTGCATCTATTTTCCTATTTGTTTTTTTACTCAGAAACTTGGGCAAATTGTACAAAACACGCTGACTGGAATGCTCTAGTTCACCCAAATTTTTTTCTTTTCAAGGTGTGGGTTTCATGGGATCATCAATACAAAACAAATAATAGAGACCGAACTGGAACAGGACTTCGCCATAAATGTGAGCTGCTGAACTGTGCTGAGTGTATATTCGTTGTAGATGGTATGATAAAACATTGGCTTATGTTTGTTGTTTTTTCAAAGAAGGCATGTACGGGGCGCCTGGGTGACTGGGTGGGTTAAAGCCTCTGCCTTCGGCTCAGGTCATGATCTCAGGGTCCTGGGATTGAGCCCGGCATCGGGCTCTCTGCTCAGCGGGGAGCCTGCTTCCCTCTCTCTCTCTGCCTGCCTCTCTGCCTACTTGTGATCTTTCTCTCTCTGTCAAATAAATAAAATCTTTAAAAAGATAAACAAATAAATAAAAGAAGGCATGTCAAAATTACAAGTATGGGTGTTCATCTGGCAGAAAATGACATTCTTTTTTTTTTTTAATGTTTATTTATTTATTTATTTAGAGAGAACATGGGGGGAGGGGCAGAGGGGAAAGAAAGAATCTGAAGCAGACTTTCCACTGAGCATGGACCCCCAACGCAAAGCTCCATCTCACAACCCTGAGATTATGACCTGAGCTGAAATCAAGAATCAGAGGCTTTACTGGCTAAGCCACCCAGGCACCCCTGAAGAAGATGCCATTCTGAGCCAAGAGTCTGTTGGTGTAATAAACCACAAAGTCCAGCAATGATTCTGTCCTAAAAAAGCCAAAAATGATGAAGCTGAGAATTTCCTCAAAACTATTCTTGATATCTATGGTTTCCTTTGATACATTTATCCACATTGTGGATAAATGTGCTCAGCACATTGTGAGGTGCTCTAGACAAATATTTCTGTCCATGTAAACTATTAGATTTAAAATATATTACCAAATGCATGGGTCCCTATGAGGTAGAAATGAAGAATGGGTAGAGAAGAAGAATTTACATATTTGTTTATTGCCCAATCAATATATATGAAGATTCTTCTGAATTTCTAGGCACCATCTCTTCCTCTGCACATTCAGAAACAATCTCTTCATGTTATTTATTGATTAATATGCGATTTTCTAAATAATTTCATATCTCACACTACATGAAAAAGGTAGCAACACCATTTTTATTCATAAAGCCACAGTTTTTCAGAATGCATTTGTATTGAAACAAGCTAGATCTTTCTGCTACTTCAGTTCCTTAACACCATTTATTTACTTATTTCATTACTCATAAGGCTGCATCACCCAATGGCTTCACTGCACTATCAAAGTTATAACTGTACTTCATTGATTATGACCACAAATAAATGCAAGTCTTACCCAGAGTATGCAGCAGAGTATGAGCTATCATTCATTTTCTGTCATTTTAATCTTATCAGACAGAATTTTAGAGTTTAATCATAGGATAACACATCTTCCAAATATGTCTTCCTTCAAAATATTTAACCAAAATCATCTCATTCCTAGAATGTAATACCTTCCATATACTGCCTTCCATATACTGCCACCAATGGGGAGCATTGGTGAGCCCCTGAGCTGAACAAAAGGAATGGTCCTATACAAATAAGAAATGTCCACCCCATTTCCAACAAGGCTTAAGACTAATCCAGTGAAATACCAATCAAAACTACAATGAGATACCACCTCACACCAGGCAGAATGGCTAAAATTAACCACTTGGGAAATGACAGATGTTGGTGAGGATGCAGAGAAAGGGGAACCCTCCTACACTGTTGGTGGGAATGCAAGCTGGTGCAACCACTCTGGAAAACAGCATGGAGGTTCCTCAAAAGGTTGAAAAATGGAGCTACCCCATGACCCTGCAATTGCACCACCAAAGATACAAATGTAGAAATCCAAAGGGGCACGTGCACCGCAATGTTTATAGCAGCAATGTCCATAAAAGCCAAACTATGGAAAGAGCCGAGATGTCTATCAACAGACGAGTGGATAAAGATGTGTTTTATATATATGATGGACTACTTGTCAGCCATCAAAAAACCTAAATCTTGCCTTTTGCAATGACATGGAGGGAACGAGAAGCTTTTACACTAAGCGAAATAAGTCAATCAGAGAAAGACAATTACCATATGATCTCGCTGATATGTGGAATTTAAGAAACAAAACAAGATCGTAGGGAAGAGAGGAAAAAATAAAGCAAGATGAAATCAGAGAGGGAGACAAACCTTCAGAGACTCTGAAGCACAGGAAACAAAGTGAGGGTCGCTGGAGGGGAGAAGGGTGGGGTGATGGGATAACTGGGTGATGAACATTGAGGAGGGCCCATGATGTAACGAGCACCAGGTATTATAAAAGACTGATGAATCACTGACCTCTACATCTGGAACAAATAATAGATTATATGTTAATTGAATTTAAATAAAAATAAATAAATACCATAAAAAAAAAAAAGACAAACATAGAAAAGTATGTCTCCACATCAATCATAGGCAAGGGAGAACTTTGATCAGAAGGGGTGATGAGCAATGAGAAACAAGGTTCTGGAAAACCCTCAGAGGGGACAGGCACAGCCAACCCCAAGATATGCCTGACATACAGTGCAAAGCATGTGGCAGGAGTAGGATAACTGTCCCAGGTTACCACAAAGCAAAGGGTGCCTATTGCCACCATGCCACCATCTGGTGCTTGTAGATCAGAGGAGATACATGTTCTGAACACAGAGAGGTGAGAACTGACTCTGTGGCCCATATATACAGCTCCAGTGTAAGGGTCAGAGGTGGACTATCAGTAGCCTAGAGCCTCCAACTCATCCTGTGTCCTAACTAAGATTCACGCAAATCCAATAGGTCAGCACTGTCCTGTTGCTCAGTCTCATGTGATCCCATGAAAGCCATATTGTGGTCTGAACACTGGGTGCCTGGCCTAGATGGTGCTCCTGGATCCTGTAGGTCCTAGCCCTCTAGGGACAATCTTAAAATATTTGGTGGAAGACATTTTAACGTACTGAGCTCTCTAAGACATAGGTCAGAAGCATGGACTCCTACTTGCTGGTACTATATTTTCCTCCGGTTTTTAAAAAGCCCTTAGATACAAGCTAGGTCTTCCTATAGCATGTCCCTCTCCGTATTACCAGTAATTGTATTTTCAAATATACTGCCAGAGAGTAGGTTACTCGATGATATTCGAATAGCCTTGCAGGAAAGAATCATGTCTTACATTTCTGCTCTGCTCCGTAAGACCTGGCCCAAGGCTAGTCACATAAAAGTCAACAAATACTCCTTGGTTCAAAACAGCTATTTACCAAACACACCAAGTACAGGTAACAGGTAAACTACAAACCACTAAACAAAAGAAGTCAAGAGTCACTGATACTCTAAGAGTAATTGTTACTAGAAAATAAATTCCTAGTCAGAACAGTCACTCTCCATCATAAAGATTTCAGCCTTAAGAAAATAGGGCCAGCAACCTCTTCGACCTCTGCCGCAGCAACATCTTCCTAGGAACAACGCAAAAGGCAAGGGAAGCAAGGGAAAAAATGAACTACTGGGATTTCATCAAGATCAAAAGCTTTTGCACAGCAAAGGAAACAGTTAACAAAATCAAAAGACAACTGACAGAATGGGAGAAGATATTTGCAAACGACATATCAGATAAAGGACTAGTGTCCAGAATCTATAAAGAACTTAGCAAACTCAACACCCAAAGAACAAATAATCCAATCAAGAAATGGGCAGAAGACATGAACAGACATTTCTGCAAAGAAGACATCCAGATGGCGAACAGACACATGAAAAAGTGCTCCATATCACTCGGCATCAGGGAAATACAAATCAAAACCACAATGAGATATCACCTCACACCAGTCAGAATGGCTAAAATCAACAAGTCAGGAAATGACAGATGCTGGCGAGGATGCGGAGAAAGGGGAACCCTCCTACACTGTTGGTGGGAATGCAAGCTGGTGCAGCCACTCTGGAAAACAGCATGGAGGTTCCTCAAAATGTTGAAAATAGAACTGCCCTATGACCCAGCAATTGCACTATTGGGTATTTACCCTAAAGATACAAATGTAGTGATCCAAAGGGACACATGCACCCGAATGTTTATAGCAGCAATGTCCACAATAGCCAAACTATGGAAAGAACCTAGATGTCCATCAACAGATGAATGGATCAAGAAGATGTGGTATATATACACAATGGAGTACTATGCAGCCATCAAAAGAAATGAAATCTTGCCATTTGCAACAACATGGATGGAACTAGAGCGTATCATGCTTAGCGAAATAAGTCAAGCAGAGAAAGACAACTATCATATGATCTCCCTGATATGAGGAAGTGGTGATGCAACATGGAGGCTTAAGTGGGTAGAAGAAGAATAAATGAAACAAGATGGGATTGGGAGGGAGACAAACCATAAGTGACTCTTAATCTCACAAAACAAACTGAGGGTTGCTGGGGGGAGGGGGTTTGGGAGAAGGGGGTGGGATTATGGACATTGGGGAGGGTATGTGATTTAGTGAGTGCTGTGAAGTGTGTAAACCTGGTGATTCACAGACCTGTACCCCTGGGGATAAAAATATATGTTTATAAAAAAATAAAAAATTAGAAATATTAAAAAAAAAAAAAAAAAGAAAGAAAATAGGGCCATACACCAGTTCTCTAACTGAAGTCAAAGACCTGGGTGGATATTGCATTTCCTAAAATTATTCACCAAAATAGTTCTTCAATATTATTCTTCTTCCCTTTCTCTATTTTCAGTACTGAGAGCGTGCACATCTTCCTTTTTTACTAAAACAGGCTCAATACTTCATTTTATGTTGAATCTGATAATGACCTTACTCTACGACTAACCTTACCCCACAGTAATCTGTGATTTAGAGTTGAAGTATATATGGTCTATACCACATTGATTCACACCTTTATGTGTAGGAGCATGCAAGAGCATTGTGTGTACATATGTATATTCCATATTATTTAAATATATACATGCATGTCCCATTGCCATAGGGAATTTTGACACTTTATGCTAATGAGCATATTTCTTATAAAGCATGAAGCACTTCCCAGAAAGATTAGGAGCTGAGAAGTTTCCTACATTTTTTTTTTTTAAGATTTCATTTATTTATTTGACAGACAGTGACCATAAGTAGGCAGAGAGGAGGAAGCAGGCTCCCTGCTGAGCAGAGAGCCTGATACAGGACTCGATCCCAGGACCCTGGGGATCATGACCTGAGCCGAAGGCTGAGGCTTTAACCCACTGAGCCACCCAGGCGCCCTGAAGTTTCCTACATTTGATTAAGGCTTGATCCCACCTTTGGGTGGAGATATATATATATATATATATATTTTATGTGTGTGTGTGTGTGTATATATATATATATATATATATCTCCAGCCTTTGAAATCTTGTGAGAACCTTGAGGCTCATTAAAACATAAATGAGATTTTAAAAGTGATAGAAATCAATAATTATCAATATCACATTAAAGCAAATCTGTGGTAATATATGAAGTGAGAATTAAACTTGTGTACATATTCCAGGTGATAATATGTACAGGTCCCAGGTGACATATTTTCTTCCCAATAATTCTTCCCCAACACAAACCAAAATCGTCACCAATCATCACCACTATCTATCACTACTACAACCAGTGCAACCAAACATGCTAGATTATTAAGTCTTTGGGAACTGAAACCATATATTAATCATATTTCTATTCTTGGGAAAATAGCACATAGTAGAGCTCAATGCCTATTAATTGGGGGATAAAAGAAAATCTATATTGTTTTGCCTTCTTAAGCTGATCTGGCCATATATGAATCAATACATAAAAGGTAACCATGTAATTTCCATTTTTCCAGAAATTTTATCAGAAGTTGTGTGGCCTTAATTATTACCTTGCCAAAGTTGTGAACATTATACAGACAATTTCTTCCATGGTTACGAGGCTGCACAGCTCTCTTTGCTCATTCTTCTCAATGGAAACTTAGCAAGAGGATATAGGTGGCTTTTCAATCACTGCTATGAGGGAAAAAAAAATACAATCATGCATCACCTTCATTTATGAAAATATTACATCAAGCCAAAACAGGAACAAATTACCTTATTATTTTGGGAAAAATAAAAGAAAGATGAATATGAATACATTGGAAAACATATGGGTGAAAAGAAAAAAATAAAGTGAACATACAAAATTTACTGTTTGTGGTAAAATACTAAGTCATCACAAAAAGTTCTCAGCATTATCAATAATAAGTGGCTAGAAAATGAGTACAAGGTAGTTCAGAAACTAAGACATTCTCATATGGCGTTTAAAATTTAGAACCCCTTTTGAAATGATGTAGTGTCTATCTTACTTTGTGTTTAAGCTGTATAAACATGTGGAATGGAGAATACTATGGCTTGCAAGCAAGGTTCTGATCATACAAAAATAAAGAGCCATCGAAACAAAAAGACACGTTTCATCCCTATTTCCAGTCCAGAGCAAGATAATCTCCCATAGCCTCACCATCAGGTGGATTCTGGAAGATAATTATTTTGCATGCTCAGTTCAGCTTCTTGATTCTAAAGCAGGAGGTTACTACAGGTTTTCAGAGGAGGAAAAGAGCCAAAATACATAAACTTTATTGTTATTGTGGCCCATTTGACAAGATACTGTCCCAAATGGATGGACACTGGTCATTCAGATGGAAAACAAAAGCCTGTTTATCAGCTGGTTAATTGCTCTCAAATATGAAATAAGATTCCCAGCAGTAAAGTGTCCTCACAATTCAATTCCTCACCTGAATTATAAACTATCTGAGAACAGACCTGTTTCCAACATCCCAGTGTTTATCAAAATGAAGTACATCTACCACAGATGACTGCTGACCTTTCAACTTTGGTCAGCATTCTGGTGGCTGGCAAAGTCCTGCAAGTTTCCTGGCACTCTCGTCTCCCCTGTACTTGTGTAGTTTGATTCTGAAATGAGGAAGAAACTAAGTAGAGCCAGAACACTGAAATGATTCCTAGCACAAAATGAGTCTGGAGAATGCATTTACTTCCCACCAAATTTTCTGGAATTGGGGGAGGACTGGGTTTTTTGTTGCTGTTGACTCGTTTTATTAAGTGGGTTTTTTTTTTTTTTTTTTGCCCCAACTTAACAGCTGGATAGATAATTCACTGAATAATCGTTCAAAAAATGGTGACTAATAATTTAGCTTGTTGGATGTCTGCTAGATCATCCAAAAATCACCAAAGAGTCTTACCTTGCCAATGGAAAGTGATTATTCTTTCCTCTGGGGTTTTTTTAGACAAGCTGGGTAATCAATAAAGGGTAAACTTAAAAAGACAAATGTAGGACGCCCTGCCTCTTATAGGAGTGGAGAAGCCTAAACTCTGATAATAAACCACTAATCAAGATAATTACAATTTATGGAATACCTTTAGTAGATAACTACCCTAACAGCATTATTATGTCAATTCTCCGTTAACATGTGGGCTTTCGGGAGTTTAGTAAAGAGATGGCTACTCCGCATTCATGCTTCTTCTTAGTGAGCGCTCAATTTCCTTTTTGGAAATCCCCTCTCTCTCTCTCTGTATGAATTCCACACCACTTCCCACTCTCTTCCTTCTAGAGAGGTGAGGAGAGTCAAATCATTCTTTTTTCTGGAACACTAGCAGAGCAGAAGATTCCATCTACAGCCTAAATCTTTCCATCGACTCTTCGCTTCTAAGACACTGGGAGGGACTTGTGTGACTCAAGAACAACCATCCCCGTGATTATATTCTGACCACTATTTCAGCTATTGACAAGTCACGGTGGTTGCTACCTCCTAAACCCTGTCCTTCCTGAATTCTCCTGGATCACGGTCTGAAGCCTGGTCTACCAGCTTCCTATTAATTATGTGAGCCTCCTTCCTCACCTCGATATCCTTCTAGTTAGCTCCCTTTCACTTTGGTTAACTGGAGTTGGCATCTGGTGCTTACAAGGAAGAACGGTTACGGACATATCATGCAGGTAACTATGAAAGACAGTTTTTAAAGTAAGAGAACGTGTTACGGGGAATGGCGCAGACAAAAATCCCAATGTGTCTTAAGAAAGGAAAAGTGGTGGTGGCATCAGCTAACCAGGAACGAATAACAGAGATCATGACACCAGGGGTTCAGTAAGGGTGGTAGGATGGGCGATAACTTGTAGGCAGGGGGAAGGGCCAATGTCCTCAGGGGACCATGAATAGATTGACTTCGATGAAATGGGGACTGTCTCAGAGTATTCTTGCTGCCACAAACATTTGTTGAGTATTTTCTACCGTTGGGCACTGCTGCAATACAGAGTGTGAAAGTCAAGTGCCTGATCCTGAGGAGCCCAAGGTCCAATCATCTCTTCAAGTCGAGAGGGATACTCTTGGAATGCGTTCATAAAAGATTTTTGACTCCTGCCCCAAAGCTGCTCTCTGAGGAAACAGCACCTTCTCCAAAGTAGATTTTTAGTATTACCAAAGCATTATTTACAGGTAGAAAAGGGAAATAAATGCTAGATTTAAATAAATGCATTTAAAACTGTAATGAGCAGACGCTTGAAACCTTCAAGGGTAGCACTCCATGAAAATTGTGAGAATTTCTAGCTTCAATTGGTTTTCACTTTAACACTTGAAGTAAGTGTAAAAGCATTCATAAAAAAGACATAGAACCTATATGTGAAGAAAAGTTTAATTTTACAATTGTGATAGCTTTATATAATTTTCTGAAAAATCCTTACTCATTCCTCTGCTACTTTCTGACAGATGTTAGCTAGTTTTTATTATTTTTTTTTTCCCTTTAGGGCACAGGTAAATTGACTTCTATGGACCATCTTACTGTGAACAGAACTTGTATCTTCTTTCTGTATCTTGCTCAACTATTGATATTTAAAATTCTGCTCAGCGTAAAGAGCAACTTCCTACTTAGTAACCACACCAAACTTTCCCACTGGAGGGACATGGGTGGCAAACGGCCATATGAACCACAGTGGAACAGCTTCCCTATCTGACACAGTTGAGGAGACACACGTGTGTAAGCATCGCATCAAATATGAAGTATGGGCTACCCACACAGACTCCCTGTGCAGGATCTCAAGAGCTGATGATCAAGAATCCCTGCTCCATTTCACCCTAACTTAGAACAATTGTCAATAGTGATGTTGTTTCACAGTTGGAATTAAGCAATGATGGCCATCTGGATATAACACAATTTACTTAATCAATCTTTTACAGTTCACATTTAGGTTGATTCTATTTTAATTACCTGGATGGTCTGATCATTTATTTTGGATAAATTCCAAGCAGTAGAATCGTTTGTTTATATACATTTTCAAAGTTTTTGACCTTAGGGCGTTTAATTTTTTTCCTTCAGAGGAATTATACCAATTTATCCTGAAATGACACTGTATGAGTCACTGTTCTGCTGTCTTCTAAACTTCAATCCTGGAGCCCAGGCGGAGGAAGAACATGGTTGGGTCATTCCAGTTGTTGCATGAATATCTAATCTGAGTTTCCGTTCTCAGACAGAAAAGCGATAAAGTTTATATTGCTGGGTTTTCAAATCCCTCTTTCCCTATTCCTTGTCTTTTTTTTTTTTTTTTTTTAAGATTTATTTATTTACTTATTTGACAGACAGAGATCACAAGTAGGCAGAGAGGCAGTCAGAGAGAGAGGGGGAATGCAGGCTCCCTGCGGAGCAGAGAGCCCTATGCGGGGCTACATCCCAGGACTCTGGGATCATGACCTGAGCCAAAGGCAGAGGCTTTAACCCACTGAGCCACCCAGGCGCCCCTTCTTTCCCCATTTCTTAATGTTTGTTATATTAAGATAAAACATCTCCCTCATAAATTGTAAATGGTATAGATAGAAAGTAGTAAACTTTACTAAAATATCATCCCAGACTTTCATTTTCCAATATGAGGGTCTCCATTCAGATTCTCCCTATTCAACTGCTTATCTACCTATCTATCTATCTGTGCAAAGGGAAATTCAGGGCTTAGATATTTTCCACCTATATTCACCCTCACATCTGTGTCTGCTCATTCCATTCCTTTTCCAACAAGCCCTTTCTCCTCTCCTAGTCCTATCTTAAACCTTCTTTCCTTCAATCTAGAGTACAAGCCCCATCTCTGCCATGCCACTTCCTTGACTTTCTATCTCTCATAATTATTAGCTCAACTCCTCAGCCCTGACACATTGCATCTTTGTAACCTACAGGATGAACATTGGCTAAAATACAGTCAGGAATGTATTTAGGCTGAACAGATTTCAGAAGAAAAGCATTTATCACCTACTATTTAAGAATGACTGTCAGCTGGATATTTTTTATCACTTGAACACCTTGCTCTTTGTCATCAGAGAAAGAAATGAACAGTTTTCATAAGAATAAATAGTTCAGAAAATAATCATATTCATAAAATATATGACACTTTCTATTTTTATTCCATGATGATGGTGATCTATATAGGTTCTCATATTTTTAAGACCCTGAGTTTTCCCTTGAACTCTTACCAGGAATTGTCAAGATATGGCTGACCCTTAGGTCATTATTTTTCAAAATAATTGGAATTCCTCAACTGTATAGTGGGTATCTTATTAAATATAAATGAAATGAAGAATTAAATATCTTCATTTTGAAAAGGCTCTAGTATGAAGTACTTACTATTCACAACATAATTCTTCCTACTTTCTGACTATCGCTAAGAAAAACTTTTCACACAGCCACTGAATAGTAATCTTTAATTTTGGGTCAATTGAGCTCTCCCCCACCAAAAAAAAAAAAAAAAAAAAAAAAAAAAAAAAAAAAAAGATTCATTCTTTTAACATTCACATATTTAATTTCACTTATTAAATGTTAAAAGTTAAAAGTTGATCTCCTATCCCTTCCTGCATAAAATCCTTGTCTCATATCAGTGTCTTATATAACTTCCATGCCCAGGAATTCTCTAATAATCCAAAGCAATATTAGACTAATCCTGTATTTTAAAACAATTTTATCTGTGACTTTGGAGTTTAATAGCTACAAACCTGCCAACTTCAATTATGACATGAATATTTTTAAATTTATTGTTTTTCATAGGAGTTTTTTCATGAAGACCATTATAAAAGGCAGTAGAAATAAAATTACTACCCATAAAGGCTGTACAAAAACACTTTCAGATGTTGGATATAATCATTGCTATTTGCACTTCTGAAATAAATGTGCAAATGTTGCAGTTTAAGTTGTACCCACTGTAAAGAAAAAATAAAAACAGAATCTGGCAATTTTATTCACTTATTTGTGCAAACATATTTTATATCCAACAAGGAAAATTCTCATATGATCAGTTCATTAAATACTCTACACATGGATTTCTAGAAGACTGAGTGGATGTCTGTGTAAGACAACTATTTCCTGTCAAGTACTCTGCATTTCCAAACTTAAAAGTAAAACAAATTCTTGTCTCCATTTCATTGTGAAATACACAGCATTCCTTCGCATTCATCCTTTTAAGATTTTTTTTTCGTCCTTCATAGCAGGCAAAAGTAAAGAGATAGAACCATTTATTTCACTTTGGGTTTTATTCTCTCCCTGTCTCTTCATTTCTCTCAAAAGATTTGGAGTGTATCGTAACACCTGCTGGGGCAGTAACAACAGTTGAGCGCTACCTTATTGGTGCCCTGTGAGCACTCGGCGTGACACAGACCACTGTCTCCATACTCCTTCCACTCATTGCGTGACCACACCTGGCATCAGAAGGCTGGCCACAGTGAGCCGTCTTCATGCCCACCATGGCAAGGCCTAGAAACTTAGGGCTCTAGGCAGTTGTGTCCCTTCCCTAGCTCAGTGGAACTGAGAACAGAATCTTTGTCCTTCCACTACAGATGGTCAACAGACTGGAGTGTGCCAGTAATCCGAGGAAAGGCCAGACTTATTTTAATTACAAATTACTCCGTCACTTCACGTTTGTTATCTCTCTGTACCTGTAGTTCATGCACCAGACAACTTAATGCACATTATTTAAATAATCATCAATCCCTTTCCTGTTTCAGCACTTTCAACCTTTCTCTAGAAAGCCTGCCCGTTTGTAGGGATTTATAACCGCAAGTGCCTGAAGTCAAGTTTCAGTTCTAGCAAATGTGGGGTAGATGCGACTTTAAAACAAACTGATCAGACATTGGAACAACAAAGACAGGAGGATTAAGGCAGTCTCTGAAGATGAAAGTGTAAAGAGATCTTGGGGGAAAATCGCCTGAGAGGAGCCTTTTAAAAATCAAACAGAAAAACTCTCATCAGTGGGCTTTACTCCGTTTTTTTTTTTTTTTTTCCCTAAATTTTAGCAACATGTGCAAGGAGTTTCATTTATCAAGTCAGATCTCCTAGTCTTTAAATAAACTCTTTCAAAAAAGAAGTGAAAAGCAGGTTCATAACCCATCAGCAGTTTCTCCAGAGTTACTTAGCATCATTGTCACTAGAAAAACACTTCATAATTTCAGAACACTGTCCGGCAAAAATACGTGGAACTGAAGGGAAAGCCCGGTGCCCATGTGGAAGGACTTAGCTGCGTCTCCTAAACTGAACTATGTGCATTCATAGAGAATGTGTGATAGATTTCCTTCTTATGTATACACTCTTTTTGTTCAAGAGAGTCAAGAAGTGATAACTTGGAGACAGAATGATACTGACAGTCACCTGTCATTCATTGTCCTTTATTCTAACAACCTCAGGCATTCAGGCATGGATTTATGGGTTTTCCCCCCTTTTGCTTTATTTTTAAAGGCGTTGGGGGATGGGGGAGAATATCAGAGGATTCAGTCCTGAATAGACTTTTGTTTTGCTCTTTCTTTTACCTCTTGACTGTGTCAAATGCACTGTGTCTCTCATGCAGTTTCTCTCTTTAGAGAGCCTCGGCTGGGCCAGCTAGTTAGTATTCAGAGACAAGGCAAAGAGGATGAAATTCTTCTCTCTGCTTGCTGAGACCGCAAATAAGCAATTAGACTAAAAGCAACGTATTGGGCAAAGAAGGCCCTGGCAGACATCATTGTTGACTGGAACCTGCCAATATAACTTTAAAATCGTAAAAACTTCATAGCAGGGAGGAAGAGTCACTTAGAGGCAGGCACATAAGTTGGTTAAGACACTAAGTCAGTATTTGCTACAGACGTTTCTGCTGCGTAATGTACTCCGTGAACTGTAAGATTTTCCATTTAATCTTGTTTACTTATTGTAATGAGAAACAAATGGGTGAAATTAGCAATGGTGATAGAAAATCCAACCTTTTATTGTATTGCATGTTATGAAAACATTTCCTAGATTGGCATGTGACTCCCATTTTCATTTGAGCTCACTTTAAAGGGCTGTAATGGAGGTCTGAAGGTTACAAACTGTTTTATGTCTGACCAAGCAATATCATATATCTCCGCTGAAGAGTTAGTGGAGACATTTAAAACTGTATGTGCCGCCAGCCTTTTGCTAGGTGCCGGTGATAGCAAGGGAGGTAGTTCTTAAGGATCTTCTTCTTCCCTTTAATACAGAGACTCCCTGCTGGGTTCCAGCAACTGATGCATTTCCTGTGCAAATGCTCAAATGCAGCCCCTCTGTTCATTACATTGGGATCGCCTAATTCCATTTTGCGATAGACCAATCTTCGGTGAGCCTTCAAGCCTGTCCAAGGGATGGGAGGTAGCAAGTAGACCTTCCCGATTTGATATATTTAATCCATCCCCTTTCCTTTTGCCACCCCTATCCTTCCAAACCACATTTCCCAAAAGTTGAGAAATGCTAGCCTGATGAATTTATTTTTACATTTTCTAAGCCAGGAAAAAGAAAGGAATCTGGATTATTGACATTCTTTACCGGAACTACAGTAGACTAGAGTTAGCAGAAAAAACTGCTAATCATCACAGTTTTCGTGTTGGAAGCAATTTGCCTATAATTAGTAAGTTGATAAATACCAACAAAATGGGTGCTAAAACGAACAACTCTTGTGCTGAGAGACATTTGACTCTACATTACACTTTGCATTTTTATATATGCAGCATTACATTTTGTTACAAAGAGCGACAACTTTAGTGGCAGCTGAAGCACTCTCATCTGTCTTCTGAAGGAAAGCAGACATACATCTTAATATAACAACTTCTTTTATAAAACATATCTTTTTTTGAGGAGTAAGCAATGCAAGGATAAGGCAAGAAATGGGTATTTTATTTATTTTCTATAAAACGGCAGGAGAAGATGGGAGACCTGTTTTGCTGGACAACGAAATGCCGTAGCACGTAGGATGACACGGTACCAGGGAATTAGGCTGTGTTCTTCATTGGTAATACCAAACTCACACTTGTTTGGATTTATTTCTTTTCTACATTTCATGTGAAATGATCATTGTAGGAAATGTTCCAACTCCATTTAGAATCCAGCTCATGGCCATTCTTGTTCAATTCCAACAAGGAAATGTGCATGATGTACTGATACGTGATGCACATGTTTAATCCAGATAAACAAGATGTGGTATGCTGCCTCTTTAAAGCCAACTGCATTTGTATGTCTGAAATGTTTTAATAAAGCACTCGCTTTTGTGGGGGTTAAATCACAACAGGTATGTTATATACAATAAATAAAAGCATATGATAGCTTTATCAGTGGAACGCTGAATCTCTGATTCTCACCGTTATCAGAAAGCATAGTATCACAATAAATTCCATCTAGATGATCTGACAGAAGAGATTATCCCCCCCCAAAAAAATTGTGAGAGTATAAATTTAAAAAAAAAAAATTCTTTATGGGAATGTGATTGAGAAAATGCTAGATCTTTCTAGTGTTTTTTAGAAGTCTGTGACATAATTTTAGGAGCTTCATTATCTACAACCACTTAATAGGTAACTTGATTAGCCCACGTGGTTATCAGAGATCTTGCAGGATGCTCAGACCAGACCATGTGGTAAATGAATTGATTGCTCATTTTCAAGCATCTTCTAATCTAACCTTTCCACTAGGTTCCTGGACGTTAATACGTTTGCCGAAGTTCGTTTCTCCTTTCCTTTTAAACAGTACACCTTTTGTGTTCCTACACACTGAACGAGACAGTAAGTAATGACCACTGGCAAAACAGATGCATGTTTTCCTTCCCCTCTTCAGAACATTCTATAGTGGGTGGTAAAATATTTAAGCCATTTCAAAGTCATGTAAACTATCCCAAATATGTCAGGGGAAGAAGCAGAGGCTGCAATTCATTATTTTTCTGCAATGAATCAACATGAAAGAGAACATTTTAAAGACCCAAGTAGCTTTGTTTTCATTTACAGTTCAAATCAATAATTTCATACCATGAGTATTTTGCTTATTTGAGATACAGCACATCTTTGATGAGTAACAGATTGATCACCATGAAAGAAAAAGGCTGAGATTTTGAGGGAGTGTGTAACGCAGTTATTTGTGGAGGACATGTACCATCTCATTTATTATTATTGATATTATTATTATTTTTATTCTCATTAGTGTTTTCCTTCATATCCATCCCAGTCGAAGCCCAGGCAAATAACGGTTTTAATGAAGATTTATTGTAAGACGGGATCAAAATTCATTTTGTAAATGTAAGTTGCTCATGGTATGCTCTCTGATTAAATAAAAGTAAATATTTTCACCTTGAAACGTAGTCTTGTAACTCCTTTTTCAAAGCCTGCCTCTTCCTTATTTTCCAAGATCAAGAACAATGTATTTCAAGAGACTCTGAGATTAAAGAGTGGAGCTATGCCATTTGGATCTGGTCAATTTTGCTGCCATTTTTATCACCGTTATTCTTTCATTTATTATAGGTCCTCCTCTCTTCACATGTGACTCTGTTTAAGAGAGAGCAGCATTTTGTGCAATAGCATTTAACCAATCTCTGTGGAATATTTTTCCTCTCTAAAACAAAGTTACATATAATGAGCTCCGAGTGTCTTTCTTTGTGCTTGGTTTAGTCCCAACCTTTTTTTGCCATTCAAAAACAATGCTGACACATGCATGAAATGCCAAATAGCATTAGTGTAATAAAGGAGTTAAACCGAACCCAAAGCATGATCATATATTAAATTGTTTTTAAAAATACTGACCTAAGCACCTCTACGAGATGTTATTAGTAAAATTTGAAGAAGAAGAAAAAAAGACATTTGGAAGTGAGATGCGCTCTCCTTTGTAGCCCGTATAATTGCTGATTTGCCATCATGTTTGCTTGTGATGCCTTTGTCAGATATTATTTCATGTCTCTTTGTCAAAGGAGAGGTTTTGAAACCTTTTTTCTGCATCTGGGCAACTGCTGTTCAGGGCTCAGACCAAGCCTCCCAGGGCTACAGCAACGTGTCCAAAAAGCTTTTGGTAAAAAAAAAAAAAAAAAAAAAAAAAAAAGAAATCTTTTAAGCAGCCCCTCATTTCCACTCACCAGGTCAACACATATGTTTTACCAAAAGAAAAATTCTAACATTTCAACATCGGCTTCAAATACGGTAAGTGGAACTTGGTGACGATTTTTCATTAAGACCTAGTGTTGAATAACTCTTGCTCACCCCCAGACGGAGGGAAATCGAAGGCAACTGTTAGGTCCTCTTCCCCGGTAAGTGGTGATGTTCGAGAATGTGATGATTTATCAGGCTTTTCTAAAAATAGTTGGCATTTCGAAGTAGATACTTCCCAACACATAGTAAGGCCCTACGGAGCCAGAGGGAGTAAAAAGAAGTTTATTTTCTCACCCGCTTACTTCTTCCTGGGGAGTTAAACCAAAGGGCTATGGTAAAGCGCTTTATATCAGCAAGCAAGAACGGGAAAAGAAATGACTGTAGAACATACAATGATAGGACTATTTTCTGCACAAATCCAACGAGAAGGAGGACTATTCAATTAGGCCTCGTGGTTACTTTTAATGAGGGTTGTTGTGGAATAAAGTGGAAGCATCTGTTACCCATGAGCCACCACAGTGGCTACGTAAGAAAGACACAGCTCTCTCGTCTATTGATTGGGACTGGTCTTCATGGAACATTCTTATTAGTATGCTTAGAACAACCATGCAAATCTCTAAACCAAATTAATTATTCCTGGCATTCCCCAGAGATAATCCCACAGTCATTTTTTACCAAAGTCAGGGAGCAGGGGAACCCCTTTCTCTGTACATATTTTACTACGGTTTGCGATGCCTAATTGTCCTACTCTATGTTGCCCTATTTTACCAGCTACAGTCTGAATTCATTCCCATTCTCTCCTTAAAAGTTTGAAACCCCCTAGTGACAGGAATATTAATGTGCCAACACTGTCATATCTATTTCAGCTCATACATATGCAATGTCTTTGTTTTCAAAGATTTATGTCAGACTTTGCTGAAGTGAGGTATTCTACCATTTTAGATAATAGCATGCCAAAGTGATGTTATCAGCCACATTCAGCACTCACTCAAGCAAACGGGAGGAGCTTCCATTCCTTCATGGCTTAAACTCATAGAAACTGTTATTTATCCTTATTTGATGAGAAAATCTTTCAGGGGGAAATGGTGTATTTTTAGAAGAAGATTATGGCCATCCTGTGGATTATCTTTTAATTAAGAATGGATGATTTGTGCCCACTCTGCTGTAGCAAACGTCTTGCTGTTAATGAAGTTTAAAAAGACTTACTTTATTTAATTACAGCTAATCACCAGGGTAAAATGTGGAATTTTCTTTGATCCTACATGTATTGTGGTAATCCCTTTGGCAGATAGCATCTCCTCAAAATATTTTGAGTTTTTTTGGCGGTCACATCTTAGCAGAAGGTGGAACCACCTTACACTGAAGAACTTCTTTCATTCCCTCTGTAGTTGCCTACCCTGGCATAAAATTACACAAAGTTTTCTTACAAGTTGAGATGGTCCTTCAGACAGAGAGTCCTGAAGCTTTCAAGTATTTGAATCTTTTACTTTGTCTAATATCCAGAATCAGGGTCTTTGCTCTTGTTCAATGATTTAATTCAAACAACATCATTGGACAGTGTTAACGTATGTGCCCAGCACTATGCAGAGCAATGGAACTAGAAACACAAAGAGAACACGGACCCACAGTAAACCAACCTTTACGGAGAAGTTGTGTTCACTTTCTACTGCATTCATTCCATGTGGACATAAATATGTAAATGTGCTTGAAACCCAGGGGTTGCTTTGTCTTTGGTTTAAAACCAGGAATTGTTTTACCTTTGGTTTGATTTGTTTCTAATCATCAGAATAGAATTTGCTTATTTGAGCCCTCTAAGATAAAACAAGGCTTACTTTTTATTTTGTTCCTCTTTATCTTCCCTTTGGAATCAAGTGCAATATGTGACCCCCCGCCCTTTATACCTTCCTGAATCTCAAAGAAAATTTTTTTCAAGAATACATATTAAACCGGTTCTAATTCTAGGTGATATCGGTCTCTGATTTTTTCATCTTTATAAACACCAGGCTTAATCACTTCCATGAAAAGGAAAAGGAAAATCTTGAATATGCTTCCTATGTTTACGCTTTTGATTATAAATTATTTTTTTAAACAATTAGCATGGTTTATGTTTTTAATCTCAGAGATGTCATCCTGTTTTTTCCAAAAATTACCTTTTCTCCTTTTGCTATGTTTTTATTCTGTAATCTTCTCTCTTTTTGATGCAGACAATGTAGGCTTGTTTGGCACAAAGGCCCCGAAGGGCAAGGTTGGCTCCCTGAGGAAGAGAAGAAAAACTGTCAGTGGGCGGCAGGAGAGGGTACCTGCCTGACCTACTCCACCCCAACCGCCCACACTCACGGAGAGATGGGGTCAAAACAGCATCTGAACAGAGTAGATGGACTGGTTTTTTGGAAAACAAAACTTTCCTGGAAAATGACTGTGTCTAAACTAATCAAAATGAAAGAAATATAGGTCTTGGTACAACTTTTCCAGGACTTTACAACTGGCTGGCTTCATGACCATAAAAATGAAAACCCCGCAGTCCCCCACAAAGAGAATTCTCACCAAGGCAAATAATTCCTTTTGAAACAACATGAATAATCTATTAACTCATCAATCACTCTTATCATTTTTAACTTAAAAAGAAGATGTCATCTGGGCAGAACTATTTGCTCACATCTCCAAATATTTTCTACTCTGCTTAACAAATTTGAGTTTCTATGAATTCTTCTGGTTTGCCAGGACATGAGCAGATTTCAAGTAGGTTTGTTGTGAAATCAGTACAAGGTCTCTATTTCACACGTAGGGCTCCATGATCACACAACAATGAGAACCCCCTTCCCACCATCTGCATCTGAGCACTCACACAAATCCCTCCCCTGCAGCCTTCACACTGCCCCACCCCCAGGTGGGAATTGCTCTGCCACTTTACCCACAAATCCCCGCGGCCTAGTAGTAGACATTCAGACTTCAAAGTCATTAAGATTAGAGGAAGTTCTTCAAAAGTGCAATTCATGTCTTAAAAAAAAATTAAACACTATAAAGTCGGAGAGCAAAACAGAATTTGTGGTTAGTTCCTGTAATATATTAAACATCTGCCGTTTTGTCTCTATTGGGATGTGAGGTTGTGCTGAAGTCACATCCTGATAACATCTGCACATCAGTGATAGCTTTTGCTTTATTCTTTCTGGTCCGCTGATGAGAGATTCTTTAACATCCCTTCAGTCATCAAGACCCCCGTTGAATTTCTTTGCTTGTGACAGCCTTAAAGGTGGTCTCATTTACATTTGCGAAAATGTCACAATATAGAAAGATATTTTCAGTTTGATGTTTCATCCCTTCCTTTTTTTATCCGGATGCTAGTTTTAGCTTTTCAAATGAATGTCGATCTCAAAATAGATTTTCCATGAAATATATTTTGTCTGATTTTTGAAACACCATGTCTACAGCAGAAGATTTTTTTTTTCCCCAAAAAAAAGTTTTCCACGAGGAATGGCACCTCTGCTTCTGCCTGCACTGCGGGAACAGCTGTGTGCCACAGAAGGGCTAGCTGGTTTGACACCCAGTAAGGCAGCCTGTACCAGCTATTAGAAAAGGTCAGGTATTGATAGGACCTTTGTTTCTTCTCTTTCCCTAATGACCCCAATTACCTCAGAGCTGAGTAAATAGTCAATAAACAATGGCATTAACATATGTAGAAAAAGCATTTATTTTACTTTCCAAGATGATTGGCAATGTCCTCTGCAGGTCTAGGGAGGTCTGTGAGCTTCTAGTGGTTTTAAAGCAAGGTGGGACCATGAAAAGTAACATAGAGTATTTCCCTAAATAATCCTAAAATAACTGCAAAGATTATTTTTAGTGCTGAATGTATCTTTTTTTGATGCAGTCAGCCATCAGTTAATGGAAGTACATAAGTTAACTTTGCAGAGCCCTATTACTTATAAATTTTAAAGTAAGGATTACTTGGTTTTGACTATTAATTTTCTTGTTCAGTTTAGTGGAGATTTTTCTTTTTTCTTTACCTACCTGGAAGTCATAGAGTTGAATAAATTGTTTTATTGGCACTCTTTGTCAGAGTTGAGATCTTATTCACAGAACATACCCTCTTTTCATTTCAAAATATTTGAAAGAAAATTTTTATCACTGATTTCTAATGTAATTCTATTATAGTTAGAGAATGTAGTCTGTACAGTCTTCCTTTTTAAAAAAATACATTGATACTTATATTTTCGGTCTACACTGTTGTCTACCTTGGTCAACATCCTATATGTACCTGAAAAGAATATGTATTCTACAGTGTTGGATAAATGTTCTATAAAATACTGTCTTAACCAAGACTGTTGACATTACCATCCAAATATTACACTTGATCTTAGCCAAAAGGCCAAGAAGCGATTATTACCATCCAAATACTATCTATCTTACTTATATTTTTTGTCTATATGTTTTATCAATTATTAAGAGTGGAGTACTAAAAATGCCCAATTATGATTATGGATTTAAGTACACCTTCCTCTTCGCTTCATGGATTTCAGACTCTTATTAGACAAATACATATTTAAGATATCTTCCTGATAAAGTGACCTTTTTATCATTATGAAATGCCCTCTTTATTTCTGGCACTACTTCTTCTCTTGAAGTCACTTAGTCTGATATTAATATAACTACACAGATAGAAAACACAGATTTTATTTTTAAGTGTCTGGCTACATTTGTGGGTCAAATATTTAGAAAGAGTGCATCAGCTTACCTGTCACCTTGTGTTCCCATAAATACCAACCACAGGGGTGAATTTATCCGTTCACATCAGTAACACATAGCCTTCTGAGACAGGAGCAACTACGGAAGGAGAAATTAAACTAAATGAAAAATGAGTGATAACATTATACAAAATAAATCCGAATATAGTCTTTATTACTTAGAAAACTTCCATTTGTAATTTTTATTATTATTTTAATATTCCCTAAAACTTTGAACTCAGTTATGAGCTGTTGTGGGTTGAATAACGCACCCCCCCAATTCATACCCATTCAGAACAACAGAATGTGACCTTGTGACCTTATTTGGGGAGAAGATATATATATATATATATATATATACTCCTACCTGATTTTTCCCTACCCCCCTTAGATAACATTCTTTTTGCCTTTAAATTCACACAGAGAAATATTTTAATGGATTAAAAAAATAGTACTGTGCAATATGTTCATACTTTCACAGCGATTCCACCTCGTTTGGCCAAAGAAGTATATTAAATATCAAGTGACCTTGCTATACATAAGAGAGAAATCATAAAATTATAATATTGACAACAACACTAATAAAAAGCAAGTCACTTCTAGGAATCTAATTTTGTAGGAAAAATCTCTTCAAAGTAGATTTTCAAGGTAAGATCTCCAGAATAGTTAGGACATGAGCTTCCAAGACTCAGGAGGGACTAGCTGGGTCCAGCTCTCCGGTTTCTAGAAAATTCCAGTTCTTCATGTATAACTGACGGACATAGCAGACTTCCAAATAAAACTTGGTCTTGTCAATTTTTAGTTGCACCTGTGGGAAACAGCAAGGCCAGAGTTGCCCTGTTAATGCTGCTGCAGTGTTGATTCTTGCTGTTCGGCATGGTGGGAACCCCTGAATCATGAGAAAGCTGGCAGAGCGTGCTGCCCAGTTTCCTTATAAATCCATTTTCTGTCACAGAATTTATCAAATAAAGCTCACACTTCTTCAGTTACGAGTTTGTGTCAGTGTTAGTTGTGTAGTCTACATGTCTTTCACCTTGTAAGCGCTTGGATTAGTTTTTAGGGTCTGCTCTCATGTAACTGAGATCCCCTAATGCCAGAAATTGCCAACAACTATCACTATTCCTAGGCTTGATTTTGAGGTATTTGGCAAAGTTTTTCAAAGGCTCTTCCACTCTCAGAAGCTACAGTCTATATCTGTGATTCTGACAAGGCAGGCTAAATGCAATCCTCTAAGGTTTAATTGGGGATTGATGGTTCTAAACAAATCTACAGATATTCTTGGATATAAATTACCTGTGTTGTTCCTGATTCTTTTATGAGAACATCTACATCATATGCTCTATCTTTCACTGTCACCTACGGTGACCTGTTCTGCTCTAAATACTAATTTTTTCCCCTTTAGGTTGCTGGTTTCAAACAAAAATACTCACAAATTTTGATTTCAAGTTCCCCATTTCTTTTGATAATGTCCTACATGACATTTCCTCTCTACCAGGTTCCTTTGACCCCAACCATAGTTTCCTGATCTCTTCTTGATTCTCTGATTACTGTTGATTCTTTCTCTGTATTTCCCCCTTTTTCCCTTTCCCCTAAGATTAGGTTTCCACTTATAGATAGATCTCTCTAGGCTATTTTCTCCCTTTTATAGTTTTGACAATGACTTTAAGGACACCTCAGTGCAGATGACTCCCAAATCTATACAGTGGTCAAAAACTCAACTATTATTCCACATAAGTCTTTTCTCCTTGTGCTTTATATTTCTCCAAAGTACATATTTCAACAAGCCTCAAAGCCTTATACAACTCTGAATCACCACTCATTCCCTTCCATTCAGCTTTCGTATTCTGTAACATAACCTCCAAATATTTTTTTGAAAGCATTCTTTTCTTCCCCATTTTTACTGCTAAGATCATATTGCCAGCAGTGTGCAGTATGACATTCACCCCCACCAAAAAATGTATATGGATATATATGCACATGAAAACATACTGATATTTATTACAAATGTTATCAATAAAAAGGATGTGTAGCACACAAATTAAAAATTAAAATAAAATATATACTGTCCTTTGTTGTAAATTTCACAGATCTAGTTCATTCTCACACAATGCATTTGTTCATTTTCACCATACTCTCATACCCACAGCCAACCAGCAGTTGCAAGTGATAAAAAAAAAAAAAAGAAGTCCTGATATAAACATTTTTTAAAAATAAATGCAGATGTTGGAACAATACTCCTTCAATAATAAGATGGGCAACATCTAGGTAATAAAATTTATTAGAAAAATATCCTATGAATTTTTGTGCTATTCCCCATGGAATGACTATGGATATGACCTACTTTTAAGTTTAATCTACATTATTGTAAGTTTCTTCATTGCTATCTTAAACCGAGACAAAAAATCAAGTCAGGATTGTCGTAGCATTTGCCAATCACTGTAGTATAAATACTCCATAAGGACTAATTTCAAGCTACCATCACAATGTCACTAAAACTGTGTTGGGATGAGATAGATATTCAAGAGTACATCATTCTAGTTTATGTGCACAACACAGACATGTGTAACCACAAATGCACAGATAATAGTAAAGGATAAAGTGGGTATTTCATTACCTTTATTTTTCATTACCTTTATTTTTAATGGAAATAACTTAGTTGCAGGTTTACTTTCAATAAGGTCTATGTATAGGGACGCCGGGGTGGCTCAGTGGGTTAAGCCGCTGCCTTTGGCTCAGGTCATGATCCCAGGGTCCTGGGATCGAGTCCCACATTGGGCTCCTTGCTCAGCAGGGAGCCTGCCTCTCTCTCTGCCTCTGCCTACTTGTGTGCTTTCTCTTCCTCTCTTTCTGACAAATAAATAAATAAAATCTTAAAAAAAAAAATAAGGACTATGTATAAAACTGACTCAACAAAATTCCTGAAAACTTAGCCATTGGCTCTCACTAGCAGGTACGGACTATCTCCAGGACAGCACTGTTTCTCATTCATCTAGCTTGTGCAATGATTTCTTAACTACTCCTTTTCTTTTCCTTTTTTGAAGCCATCTCTCATATAGTTTTGAGATGGCACATGGATGCATAACTCCTATTGTAACACTCAGAATATTTCCCATCTGCAAGACAATAAAGCTTGAACCTCAGACTGACATTCAGGAATCTGGATCTGGACCTTCCAGATTGCCTTTACCACTCGACTTTGTGTTATAATTCACTCTACCCAATTCTCACTGTTTCCAACTTTCTATATTCTTCAGCAGTACTTTCTGCCTGAGATTTTTCTCTTTCCATCCTTGCACATTCAAATTCTATACACACCACAAAATCTATGAAAAATTCAGATTCTGTGTGACTTTTCCCCTCTTTCTCTCAGTCTGGAGATAACTTATCTCATGCCTCTCTCTTTACAGTGGTCATTTTTCTATCTTGTGTTCACTTTTACTGCTTTTTTTTTGAGGGGGATGTGTAAGGGAGTACTTTCATTACTCGGGATATTAAAGGAAATATGGACTCTCTGTTCTAGCGAAACTCAGTTTACAGAGGAAGATAGCAAGTCCACAATTACCAAAGAGTATGTTAACTGCTATGGTACTGAAATGTACCGTAGGCTCAGAGCCAAGCAGAGAAACAGGAGAAAACCCTGTCAAGGGATTCACTCAGCCAGCTTTGTCTGTCTCCTGTCCTGAAGGAAAACGGTATATCTGATGCACAGATATGGCAGGAGTGAAGGCCGCTTGGAGGTAAGAGGCAAGAAATGACATGTGAAAGCTAAGCAGAAACCTTCTATGACAGCAAGCTCGACTTCAGTCTGTAGGAAATTAAGAACTTTCAAATGATTTTAAGTAACTATCACTTTGATGGAGGTATGGAGGGTAGATTGAAAAGATGAAAGATTCGCAAGGCAACACCAGACACAAGTCTTTTGAAGCAAGTTTGAAGAAGACTGCCAAGGCACTGAATTCAGGTAGTGACAGAGAAGTGGGAATTCAGTTAAAATTAAGATTATTTAGTGACTGGATATTTGACTGATAAGATGAGTCAAATGATCTTCTGGTTGATGTCTTTGTTCAATGGATGGGCAATGATACCTTTATTTAAATAGGTAGGATAATCATATAATTGACCATTCAAACCAGGACAGGTGTAAGAGCTAAAAAGGAGGCAAAAATAGTGGGAATGATAAAATTTTAAAATTATTTTGCTTTGGGTAATTTGCTGTTCTTACTTTATTGGTGGGACTATATAGTAGCTCTACTCAAAAGGAAATTTCCAAAATAAAATTATTTCTAAAACAGAACCACTTCTACTTGATGAGTAGAATATATCAGTTCATGTGGAAATAACTATGGGTTATATGTGTGCTATGACCAGCTCTGCATATATTTCTGCTCCATAACTTTCCTAATTTGTTAAAAACATTGTTTTTACTATAATGTCACATTACTCCAAATTTCTTCTTTATGACCACTATAAAACCAAGTAATTTTACTTTTAGTGTTGCCCTTTGTGAAGAATTTACAATTGCATTTCCAATAATGTCATGCAGTTAATCTATGACAAAATACAATTCCAAAAACTTTATTTAGATTCTGTAAATAGGATGGAAAAATTAAACCACTTTTGGAATTATATTCTATTTGAAATATCTGATGACACTGACGTAAAATTGACATCATTTAACTCTTCATGGAGTTCTTTGTGGAGTTCTTCTACTGATGGGTCAAAAACAAAAGCAATGACTTCATTTTTATTTTAAGCAAAAGAAATCTTGGGATCAAAATAAGTGAAATTAATTGAGATGAGCAGTCATCTGATCTAAATGAAAACTCATGTTTCAAAGAGTCATAGATAAACATACTGATTGTAATGCAAGTTTTAAATAATTTTACTTTGGACTCAGTCTCCAAAAGACATTTTTTTTGTAGTATATACTGATGGTGCTTAGCTAAGTGTCATCTTCTATTTACATGTACCATTATGTCCCCTGAGGGTAGTGGGTAGTAAACCTCAGCTAACCTTTTTTGAAAGTTATATAGTCAACATCAAAATACCTTAAGAGATGATAAACCAACATTCAATTGTTCAACAAACATGCACTTTTGCTTTTCCGTTTAATTTTTTGCTTAAAAGGGAGTGTATTTTGCGACAACATGGATGGAACTAGAGCGTATCATGCTTAGTGAAATAAGTCAAGCGGAGAAAGACAACTATCATATGATCTCCCTGATATGAGGAAGTGGTGATGCAACATGGGGGCTTAAGTGGGTAGGAGAAGAATCAATGAAACAAGATGGGATTGGGAGGGAGACAAACCATAAGTGACTCTTAATCTCACAAAACAAACTGAGGGTTGCTGGGGGGAGGGGGTTTGGGAGAAGGGGGTGGGATTATGGACTTTGGGGAGGGTATGTGCTTTGGTGAGTGCTGTGAAGTGTGTAAACCTGGTGATTCACAGACCTGTACCCCTGGGGATAAAAATATATGTTTATAAAAAATTAAAAATTTTAAAAAAAGGGAGTGTATTGCAAAATATTAAAATATTATCAGAAATAAAAATAGCTATAGATTTGCACATACAAAAAATACCAAGGGGCGCCTGGATGGCTCAGTGGGTTAAGCCTCTGCCTTCCGCACAGGTCATGATCTCAGGGTCCTGGGATCGAGCCCCGCATCGGGCTCTCTGCTCAGCGGGGAGCCTGCTTCCCCCTCTCTCTGCCTGCTTCTCTGCCTACCTGTGATCTCTCTCCCTCTCTCTGTGTCAAATAAATAAATAAATAAATAAATAAAATCTTTTTAAAAAAATGACTTTAACGAAAGTATTTTAATTCTTTTTTATGTTTTCCATGGCAGGATATTTCAGCCATTATTACCTGCTTATGTTTCAAGGATATACAACTTGTAATTTCCCATCTTCCCATCGACTCCATGGATGGATAACTCTATGCATCTCACAGACCACTGTATGGACTCTGGCACAGCTGGTTAGTATACTGGGTGCCATCAGGGGTATCAGAGTGGCATACCTCTCTCATTACCACATGGACACCACATGGAATTAGCTACTTCAGATGAAGTGGTTGGTTAAGCACCCTGCATCTCAAAAAAACTAGGAAGAGAGAAATGGTTTGTCACTAGTGAGAGAATGAAAACTCTGTTCAACTTGCATATTACTACACATTACTGGATGAACCCATGGCAGAAGCTAGTGGGGTTCTATTGAACTCATGTAAGACTAGCTTAATTCATCTATTAATAATATTCCATTAAAAATAAAACACTGGAAATACATATAAAACTAGACAGATGCTGGGTCAACAGGAACAAACTAACTGTTCAGGAAAACCAGGATGTATAGTCATGCTAGCACTGTCTTTCTCCACTGGCCAAATAAGTTGATTTGAATTCCCAAATTACATCTTGTTTTCAGACTATGTGTGGGCACACATTTTATTAATGTGTGATATTGCTGGTAGTTTTCAGATTTTAATTTTCTGTTCCAGATTCCAAGATGTCCTTTTTGTATCCATATTTTTGCCTCTAATGAAACTGATTTGCCAACATTTCCCATGGCCTTTACTATGTATTTGAAAAACATGTATTCATTTTTACAGTTTAAAGTCTAGTGGAAGAGGGACAAATTTGGGAGGGAAGATGATTTCAGTTTTGAGCATGTCTAAAGTGACGTGTCTAAGAGACATGAATGGAAAATTGAGTAAGAAGATGGTTGTGTGGCTCTGAAGCTCAGGAAAGAGCTGTATGCTAAAACTATGGGTTTGGGAATCAAACTTATAAGAGGCAATTTAAAAACACAGGTGTACGTAGCATGTCTGCAGGGAGACTGAATAGAGACGGCTCAAGTGTAGAACACTGAGAAACAACCTACCTTTATATACACATCTAAAGGCCCTAATACTGCAGGATCCAGCTTTAGATTGGTTATTTACCAAGTCTGCAATAAAACATCACTCAAACTGTTCTATTTAGGTGTGCTCCCCACAGTCGTGTTTTTCCACATAATCTACTCCTGACCCTGGGGGCAAAGCCTCTCTTGGGACTGAAGATCTATTTTGAGCCAATTAGAATCACATACAGTTAAGGCGTGCAAATCAGATTGCAAAATCTAAACCCCAGCGGGGTAGACCGGCCATATTTTCTAAGTGGGCAGAGAGAAGGCAAATGGAAAGGCAAAGACATGACACAAGGAAATTGACCACTCTCTGGGTTTCCTGCTACAGACTTTTCTGTTCTTGGTTCAGCCCTTAATTTATTTTACAAGTCTCAATCAAGTATCTTCTACAATTGTTAATCAAGCAGTATTAATGATGTGCCAGGTACTGAGACAGTATTTGTGGCCCCAGTAATTCTAAAGGAATCACTTCTGTGGCCTCTTGAAGCATCCCTTCTGAGGTTCTGAGGTTTGGTATACTCTCTTGCTTAGAATGCCTTATCTTCTTGTAATAAATCTTGCCTGGATTCAATGTTAGTTTCAGCTGGTTTCTATTGATAGATTACAAAAAGCAGAAGCCTTTGTATGAGTAATATTTGTATCTTCCTCAAAACAAACCACGGCATCTCATACTCTATTTCTCATTGAGACCCAATAAATGTTTGTGTAATTAGTGACTGAATTAATTAATGAATTAGTTGCTTCTATTTTTAAGAATTTCCTAACCACCACCATAACTCTAGTGTTAGCTTCTAGGAACAAGTCATCTTGTGGCAAAAATGTGGCTCCCCAGCCCCTCCCCACCCAGCATCCTATCAGGAGTCTTGCCTACTTCTAATCTGAAACTTCTAGTTTGTTTTTCTTCAGGAAAAATAAAACCCTTTATGCTGAGAAATCCTGAAAAGCAGACTGACATCAAACTTTCTTGCATGTTGAAGTCTGCATTTTAAGCATGTGGCTATGCTTGGTTTCCTATGGAAAAGCCATATTCCATGTCTTGTTACATTAATCTATTGTTGGCCATCTTTGAGGATAGCTTTGTACAACAGTCCTCATCCCATACTTCAATTTGTGACTTACCCTAGGATTCCAAACAACGTGAGAAGCTGCTTTATATCTGGGTATTTGGGTGTTAAAATGTAAACTGAAGATAGCTGTTGTCTCTTCTCTACAGAATCTGTAGCGTAATACCCTGTTCTTCAAACATGATCACATCACTGATTAATCATCTATAAATTATACTCTTTGAATCCAATTCCAGCAGTACTGAACTGAGACTGAATTCCACATTTGGTCTGGCAATGAGAAGATGATGGAATCCATGAAATTTTCAATGTTGTCTTTTAGGTTCCCAATCTTCTGTTTGTGTTCTTCTTTTCCCATTTCAACAGTAATTCCATCCACACTGCCGAAGCACTGAATTTTCTTAGTTTCTTTCTACTATCTTCCCCACCCCACTCACTCATCAAAAAGGAAGAGATCTAATATCTGCCATTTATAGATGTTAACTGATTGATTGACTGATGACATTTGAGTGTGAATGAGATTCTGTAAATGCCTAACCATAGTCAGGCTTGTGTATTTTAAGCCCTTTGTCTCTAATTATGGAATGAAAGACTGTACTCCTGTTAAAGCAATTTCAGGCATTTGCAAGAAGAAAGGCTAGAATGTTTCTACAAGGTAGGGCCTACACTAAAGACAAATCTGCTTACTCCTCTTAGGATAATTTACATACATTCAGGAAGAACATGAGCCCCTCCTTGAAATGGCCTCTTATCACTTAACAAGTATGGATTCAGAAGGAGCTGTCAGATGCTGGTTCCTGGGTGCCGGGTTGCTGCTGTTTTCTGACTTCTCCACGAGCCTGAAGCCATCCTGCCCAGGACAAGTGTGTTTGTTGGCATCTCTTCTGTAGGAGCTTCATTTGATTCCAGATCAGCTAAGACAATGGGACTAGAAGACAAGCCTACTATAGCACAGTAGGTAATCATAAGAAGGAGCCAGAGGTAGGCTATGGTGTGAGTTAAGACCTGCAGTCTGCACAATGACCATACTCAAAATGAACTTCTGATTATAAAATAAATAAGTCATAGGGATTACAACTACAGCATAGGGAATGTAGTCACTAATATTGTAGTAACATGGTTTGGGTGACAGATGGTGACACTTATCATGGTGAATATTGAATAATGTATAAAATTGTTGAATCACTATATGGTACACCTAAAACTAATAGCACTCTATGTCAACCATACTTCAATAATACATTTTTTTTAAAAGATGATGAGTGGAGAATTCAACTCTCGGGATTAATAAGATGCTCAAGGATCCTCGAGCAAACATCAGGCAGAAATCCAAGTTATCAGCAGAAGGATGCAAAGACACTGTCTTAAAGATCAGAGTCCCAGGCAAAACTGATCTTTGGGAAGAACATGGCAGACTGAAAGTGCTAGTTTGGGAAGCAAGACTAGGTAAATCACGAAGATTCTAGTCCCAAGAAATAGTTCTCACCATTGGACTACAGCAAAAAGCTCCCCTACTCCAATTCCTGTCCTGCAGTGAACTCTTCTGGGGCTGTCCTCCATGTCCAGCCATGCTACTTCTGTGGAGCAAGGAGTACACTATGCTACAAGAACACACCCATCTGAAGCCTGCACTCAACTTTCCAAACTCTGCTCAAATGACCCTGAGACTGCTTCTAGGACCTGAATGGGCCCTTTCCTTGTCCATTGTCTCAGTAACTAACAGCATCAGCTGTACGGGCACCATGAGGCTACAAGGCAGCTAGCTCTGGGGAAAAAGGGAAGATGTACAGAACTTAGACCTGGTCATGTGTCTATAACATTTACCCATGTGCACATAAGACCTCCTCAAGGTACAGAATGAAGCTGGAAGTGAAAAGAGAAGGGAAATGATCAGAGCATTTCCATTTGTACTCGAAGCTTGGTGCTCCTTGAACTTCCCTGACCAAAGAAAAAATTGACCCCAAAGCATGAGGCCTCCTTGAATTTTCAAGTAAGAATTAAGAGGTTGTAGATCACAAGGTTAGTGGGCTCCAAATATAAAGAATTCAGTGAAGCATTCCATTACTCTCCCTTTCACAGCTGAAGGGTAAATTCCTTACCCCTCTTTCTTTTTCCAATCATAGCCTTTGCTCAAAAGAATAGCCGTAATTCTCATATGGATAGGGCTCTATTTATTTAATTAGTGCTGAATGTGTTTGACAAATTCCAGTTTGGGGACTGCAAATTCAAATACCTTCGCACTCAAGAGTGGAAGGGCCCGTGGTAGCTTCAGGATATGGAAATAGCCCAATGGATTTACATTTTGAAAACCAATGAACGAAAAAGACAATTTGAAGACAGGAAAAAAAATATAATAAATGAATGGGAAGAATTTAATTTGCCACCTCTCAATAAAACTTCTTCTTGACGTCCTAGAATATATCCTTATACTTTCTTTGGTAATTCTGGAAATGAACTTTCTGTCCAAAAAAAAGAGTATTATTAGAACAATATTTTTATTAATTGGTATAATGTATGAATTGTGTTCTTAGTTACTGTGCTTCTCATTACTAAATCTACCAGAAAAAGAATAGATGTTTAACAAGAATGTTGTTCATAATCCTGTATCTGTGAGAGATTGTGCTCTATATTCCTAGAATTAGTCTGTATAAAACATATAAACACATACACACACCCACACACACTCCACCTTGCTTTGATATAAATGGTTTTTCCCACAAGTAACAGGTTTTTTTGAAATCACATAGAAGATATTTAATATATCTTCTTTGTCATTTAGCAAGTTGGTCCTTAGAAAAAATAAAAGGAGTACAATTATTAAATAATAAAACCGAAATTTAAGATCCAAACCAGAATATATGCAACAAAATTAGTGTTGCCAATTTCAAATTAGGCACTTTAGAAGGACACTTAGTCCACTGCTAAGAATATTTTTGGAAATCCTCTTTTGGGAATTTTTGGGTACCTCTGGTACAAGTCCTTTGAAATATCCTTAGTGGTGGTGAATCTTCACCAATTGAGGTCAGATTTTATTTTTAGAGAGAGCAAAAAGCCAATCAAAGCCAAGCCTGCTGTATGAAATAAGTGATCAAGCTGAGTTGTTCCACTTCTAATCAAAATCAAAGCTTGCTTATAAATCCCAGAGTGGTGTGTTTATGTGGCTTTATAAATTTCTACTGGCATTGGAGACAATTTTAGATAAAAATTACAAATATGTTCAGAGTATCATTAGAATATGTGATTGGCTTCCTAAAATAAAAATATTTGAGAAAAATAACATTTGGATGTATAGATTTTAATGTATATATGGATTTTTTTTAAGTAGAAAGACATTTTTTCCCTCACACTAGACATCAAAATGAATTCTAGGTGAATTAGAAATGTTCTAAGTTAAACCATAAAAATCTAGAAGAAATTACAGTTGATTAGCTGACATCATGGCAACAAAGAACAAACCCATAAGGAATACACTGATATAAAATTGATGGTTGAAAGACTAATACAGCTAGAAAAAATGTAAAGGAAAACACATGGAATAAAGAGATTTAGTAAATTCACACTTTTTAAAAATGGGATATTTTTCACTTCAGAAAAAACCTTAGATTGCTATACTCAGTAAAAACAAAGAAGCATGTCTCCCAGGCTGTGGAAGCATAAAATGACACAACTTTCCTCTAGGGCAAATTGGTCATATGTAAGAAAATGCCAGAAAAAAACATGTATGCTGTTTGACCTAGTAAGTTAATTTATAAGAACTCATTTTAAGAAAATTATTATGAATCTGCAAAAATTTATATTTAAGGAAGATCTCTGTACTCATGAAAAACAAGAAAATCTGATGTCCAACTCTAGAGGATTAACTTAGTACATTTTGGTCTCTCTATATAATAGAACAAATAATAACAGGAAAATGTTTCTAATATACAGGCTGTCAAACAATAACACATCTACAGCCATTTTACTTCTTTAGACAGACATTTACTCTATTTTCAAATAATCTTAATTCAATCATTTAATAAGAAACAGACCATTGACAGTGTGTGTGTGTGTGTGTGTGTGTGTGTGTGTGTGTGTGTGAAAGAGAGAGACAGACAGACAGATTTCTGCTTTTGAAACACTCCTAGGCTGTGTTGTAAGCCCTTCATTTTTGGATAAAGTGTTACCTATTTATGGGATGTTTCTCTGTAGCAATGCCATATACTTTATGCCGTTTTGGAACAAAGATGAATAAGAACACTGATGTTCACACAGCACTGCCTTCTTTGGTGGGCACATTGTGTTGCTTTACTTTTTCCTTTTAAGAGATGAGCTTTTGACTTTTGGAGACATTCAGAGTAGGTGATTTAAAGTTTGTATTTATCACTTCAGGATTGAGTCTGTTTTTAATGACTATTTTAAATCATAGGGAACAACACTATCCAATCTACTCATACCTTTTCTATACCAGATGATCACTTCAACCCTATCTTTCTGCAGATCTTCACACATTTTCACATGTGTTTTCTTTTAGTTACATCTAAGAATATGATTTTGATTATTCATTTATTTTAGTGTGTTAAAGCTCGAGTTTCTTCATCATATTTTAGGCTTGTTTAATAGCTTAGAGAGGCTAAAATACCTCAGTGAAATAACTAATCCTGCCTTCAGCTCTATAACAGAGCATATATTCTGAGTACCTGAGAAGAAAATCCCCCAAAGAGTTCCTTGTAGACATGGTATGTTTCCATTGGTGGGAGGGGGGATGATTTTTAAGCTAAAAGAGGCTACTGAAAAAGAGATGATCCTAAAATATTGGAAACTTTTTAAGGTTTTATTTTTCAAGATTAAATTTTGTGTGATTTTTCAAAAATACTGATAAAATAATTTAATCACTAGATATATATTGTGGACTCAAGAGGTGTTGAAATATATACTATCTTTGATTTACTTGCTAAAGCTCTAGAAAGTTAAAGAAATTATTTTGAATTTTGTGAAATGCTATATGTAAAACAGTTGTATTTCTCACTTTAGTGAAAAGTGATTTCAGAGGGGCAGTGTAGAACAAACATTAAGGTGTGAACTTCAGAGTCAAACATAATAATCCGTTGGAGCCATGGTCCTGCCACATGCTCTCTGTGTTACTTTGGGCAAACTCTTCTATTTCTTTCTGGTACAAAGGTATAAGAATAGATATCCTGAAAGTTCATTGAAAGATAAATGAAATAAAATGGAGAAGACTTGGCTCATGAGAAGCACTCAATTATTTGTGGTTATTGTTTCCACTATTAGCACCAGTTAGTGTTAGTTTTTTAAATACCACGTTTTAACACTCACTAAATATCATCATGGTGTCCTCTCCTGAGCTGTCCACTCAATAAATTATGTTGTCTCTCCAAGATCCATTCAATGCTAACTTTGCCCTAACACTTCCTTGACTTTTCCGGCTTTTATTGATCTAATTGCTTCATGAGTGATTCTTACCCTTTACCCCACATGAATCATAAACTTGTAGAGATCAGGATAATGCCTTCTGTTGTTTCTGAATTGCTTAAAACTTATTTATTATATCCTCGCTCTGGCTACTTATTGCAATATAATAAAAGCCAAAACTTAAAATAACCATCTTATTATGTCTTGTGATTTCTTTGAATCAAGAATGTGGACAGGGTTTGGGCAGGTGGTTTTTCTCTTTCATGGATATGGACAGTCACTCCATGTTATTCAGCTTGTATGGAGGTACAGAGGGCCAAAGATGACTTTGCTCACATTCTGGTGCTTTGGTGATGGAAAGATTGGGCTCAGCTGGGAATGTTAACAGGAATGTGAATGCCTACATGTGGAGTAAGCATGTTGTCTCTCACTGGGCTTCCTACGTGACCGCTGAGGTGATTAAGTGCATGACCAAATAGGGCTAAGAAGTCTTGTGGCATCATCATTATTGGTTGAAATAGTCACCAGCCCACGTAGGTTTATGGGAAGTGGTCATAGGTCTCGAATTTTGATGGGAGAAGTGTCAAAGAATTCGTAGCCATGGTTTAAAGCTGTCACAATCGTTTGATTAGATTCTATATCTGGTCATATTTATATCACCAATGATGTCTTATGGGTCAGGAGATATTCAATAAAGAAAGGAACTATAAGAAATAAATTTTTGAAAAATTGATTAAAAACTTAACTTTTGGGGGACACCTGAGTGGCACAGTCAATTAAACATCCGACTCTTGGTTTCTGCTCAGGTTATGATCTCAGAGTCATGAGACTGACCTCCACATTGGGCTCCATGCTCAGTGTGGAGTCTGTTTGGGTTTCTCTCTCTCCCTCTCCCTTTGCCCTTTCCATTCATGGTTGTGCTCTCTCTCTCTCTCTCAGACACACACACACACAAAATAAAAAAACTTTTTCTTTAAAAAAAAAAACTTAGCCTTTGCTTATATTTTCTATAGTTAAGAAAAATCAAACTAATTATTTTGAAGTTTTTCATAAGAAGATAGCCTTATTAAATTTTATTACTAAAAAAAAATTACTACTATGAATTGAGTATTTCCTTATAATCCTAAACCTTATTAGGCTATCTTGATCTCCCTTCTTTTTCTTTCCGTGTGTGTGTGAGTGTGAGAGAGAGAGAGAGAGAGATCTGAAGTCAGAAGATGTAGTGGTTTCTATTAATAGCTTTGTGTAAGCCACTTCTTTTCTTCAGAGACAAATTTTCTCTTTTGAAGGATAATAATGATGATGATAACAACAATAATATTAAAATAGGCAATATTTAAAAAGTTTCATACAGCTCTAGAACTCTGCACCTCTGGGTTTACTATTTTTATAACAATAGCGAAAGAGAGGCAGAGAGTGTAGGAAGATGGCTAGTATTGGAAACAATAAGACATAGATTTTTGTTTCTGACCTGCCATCTGCTAGTGGTATAATCTTGGAGGATAATAATATTTCCTCAACTAAGTTTTCAATCAAAGTCGTGGTGAATTGGTGGGATAATGTACATGAAAAATCTTAAGAAACAATAAAGAGTTGCATGGGAAACATTTCTCAGCCTTCTCAAATGGGTGAAGAGAAAGGAGAGGTCGCACAAGATGTTGGACAGGTTCTGTCCTTACACTAGACAGTTTGGAGCACTTCCGTGAGCATGCGTCCATGCTGGAATATTTCCAGCTCCAGAATCCGCAACGAAGCCCAGCCCACATACACATCACCTCCTTTTTCTTACTTGGAGGCTGCATTTCTAATCATTGAAAACATGCATATTGCCAGGGAAAGGCACTGATAATTCAGCCGCTGAGCCAGGATAGAGAAGTTATTCATGACTGAGTTCAATCCAAGGTCAAAAACATCAAACTCCAGCCATTAAGCAAAATGGTGACAGGCATGGTAGTGATGACCCAGAGTGAATATATTGCTCCTAGGAAGCAAGGTCAGGAATACAGCCGGCCTGAAAAAGGTTGCCGAGTCAGAGTCAGGAACAACCAACCTATAGTCCAGAGGTCCATGTGAAACAGCACGTTCCAGCTGCAGCAGAGGGGGACAGCAAAGGGTAGGCCAGCCACCTCCCTGTCTGGTTACAGGCTAGGGAATCCTCAACGTCTAACTACGTTTACACGTTTTGTTTCTGTGCTTCACCACTCCTTCTTCCCAGGGTCTAGACCTCCTTACCTTGACAAATCTGGTGCAGATAAACAAAGGGATACACTCTAGCTTTCCTGCTGAAGACGGCAGTTTGTTTGGGCCTTGAAAGGCTCAGAGCAGGGTCTGGGCTTCCTTCTTAAAATCTGTCTCCTCCTCCTTCAGCTTCAGCCTCATTCCCTTTGGAACATTCCCTTTGGAAGGAGGCTGAACCTAGTAGGTTTAAGGACTGTTGAATTTTTTAGAAGTTCACGCTTGTGTTCTCAGCAATGAGAACTGTCTCATAACTTGTTTCTTTGTGTAGGCTTCACAAAAAACATCACTTGTGTCAGGGCAGCATGTAAAATGCAAAGCTCTGTGGGTAGTTCCCACGCTGACTAGAACTGGAGGAGTTTGCTTGTGGGGCTACAACATGTCATAGCGTATGAAACTACAGAAAAGAGTGGCTGGTTTCAGCCTCCTCCTCTCCACAGAAGTGGCTGCAGACACCCACCCAGATACCAAAGTCAAGAAAGGGTCATGCTCCGCCTTGCCTCTGCTTAAAACATCTTCTGAAAGGCCAGCACTTGCTGGCCACTGCAGAGAACTCTCCTGCGGCTCTGGGTGTCTGGGAAATGCCTGTTTCATTAAGGATCCTGAACCCTATCATGTTATACTTCAGAAGTAGTGACCAGCCTACTTAAAACAAAGAAGCTTTGACCTTTCTCCCCTTCTGAAACCAAAAACAGATGAAGTTAAAGTGACTCATTTCCGGCTTTAAATATGCTCTAAAAAACATTTTTTCAAGTAGTTTTGGGCCTCAGGGTTTGAGGGTTTTTTTGGGGGGGGAGGGAGGTTGTTTTTCCTTTGCCTTATTTTTACATAAATATATCCCATACCCTTCTTGTCAAGGTCAACATATTTATTATTTATATTCATGGTGCAGCCCACTATACTTTTTTTTTTCCTTTTAGCTTTCTTACTTTCTTCCTTTTTTTTTTTTTTTTTTTTTTTTTAAATCTGCGTTGTTTATAACCATGACCCTTGATCCTCCAAGTCTTAAAACAGCTTGGCTTTCAGCAGCTAAATCTGACAAGGTCAGCATTTTTCTGTTTATTCTGAGAATACTATTTACCCTCTGGGGTTTTTAAAAGCAATTCTGTAAAACATCACTTGGAGAAAGTTTGTAGCATTCATAGAGACTTCCATAAAGTCAGATCACCATAAATGACAACTTCTTGCTCTGATTTTTGAACTCTGGGAATATCATCACTACTTATTTGATGCCTAAGCAGCAGTAGTAACCAAGATTTTAAAAATAAAATTATAGATTTAAAATAATCTCAATGTATTTCATTTCTGGCACTTGACACCTTGAATTAAACACTAATCAAATAATTCTTGTGTTTTGTCCTTTAGAAAACCATTTTCTATTAGGAATTACATGATACATCAAATTATTTATTTGAAGTCATAAATTAGGATAAAGAGAGGAAGTAGACCTTTTCAGTAAAATCAAACTCTAGAACCAATCTACTTTTGATCCAAAGGTAACTTGTGAAGCATTTGGGGGCTCATAACTTGTGCTTAAGGAGACAAAAGCTGTCTCAGAGCTGGCAAAATTGAAAGTGTTATTGGAAAAGAGACTAGTGTATTTGTCCAAGGTTCAAAGATAATCCATCAGGCCTGGCTACAGTCCTTCATTCCCTCGAGCTAGGCAGATCCCTTCGCTTCAGGCTGAGCCCATCAGATCCCAATAGACCTCCAGATCAAGCTGCAAACACAACTTTCTAGCTACTCAGTTTCGGTAAAGAACATGCCTCTGCCGCACACGGACCTCCCCACCAATAGGCTTGCCGGTAAAACTGAAGTATGTAATACATTCAAATCTCATTAAGAAGTTTATCCACTACACTGCGAGAAGAAAACATTTAACTCCAGCAAAAAGCACTGCTAGTTATAAGGCACTGCACTAGCAAACAGACCTCTTTTTGGTGGTGGATGAGGGTACTGGACGAGGGTCGGAAGGGGCTGAGAGGACACTCGTGCCATTGGCAATGTTCTGCGGTTCCTTCAGGAAGAGTGAGGATACTTGCATCTCTAGCTCAGGAGGACCAAGGAGCAGTTGGTGCCCGGGAGGGTAAACGCTGCTAAGTCTGCATTTATTCCTTTAGCCCTAACTGTACATTAATTCAATAAGGAGGTCTAATAAAATAATGCATTTTTCAAAATGCTTAGCTGGCATTTCGGGCGGGGTGGGCAATTTTTATTCTTTACCGAGGAATGCATCTTGAAGGAATTGGTGAATCAAGTCCGCGCTGTAGGCTGCTCTGGCCTCCAGGGGTCACCCTTCCCTTTAATGACTCTACGACAATACTCAGAGACCCCCACCCTGAGGGACTTTGGTCTTTTAGCAATTTCTTGTGCCCTAGTAACTCTGAGAGTCCCCGAGATTGCTTTTATGTTCAAGAATGTGTGCTGGTTGTCACTTTCCCCCACAGCCAGCCATCTGTCTCTGTCGGCTGCCACACCCTTCTGCCTGCAACCTCTTGCTGCCTGACTCTGACTTCTGCCATTTCTGCTCCCCGCGTGCCATTTTGTGCCAAGTGTGGACATGGGCTTATCTCGTTTTTCCCCAGAGCCCAGTCAATAGCAAGCTGAGATATTTAACAAAATTTCATTGAAGCCTTAGGGATAACAGAAGGAAGGAAATCACAAGAGAAAATTTTTTAAAAAGGGAAAGAAATACAGGACGGGATACTAGATTTATGTGACTCTTTCCAGAATGTGTATTCTGCCACAGGGATTATTTACTAAAGTCTCTTTTACACACACACACACACACACACACACACACACACACACCCTTCTTCCTTCATGTTGCTATGGCTAGCTTACTTCTCTCTCATCTGGAATCAAGACCCTCAAATCCTCTGTGATTGCCACAGAGGGGAATATTTATTTTCCTAAAAGGAAACCTGATGTGATCTTCAAAGAGTATAATCCTTTATATTATCATATATGCCAACTTTACTCTGAACATTCTCATTCTTTCCAATGGCTCAGACTTTCTCAGAATAAAATCTTTGCTTTGCCTTATTTTATTTATTTTAATCAAGAAGCGGGGGCAGGGAGTTGTGTGTTTAAAAGACAGGATGTTTCTCGACTCTACTCATTCATTTTCAATCAAATGTTGGCATCTACCTGGGTAATCCATTCCACCAGGGAGTTAGCAACTAAAATCAAGCACCCAATGTGATTTAAGGAGAAGTTCTGGTGGTTTAAGATCACTCAGAATAAAAATAAATAAATAAATAAATAAATAAATAAATAAATATGTACAGTGGAGTTGCAAGCATAAAGGGAGAAGGCAAGAACTCGATTCTGGAGGCTGACGGGTAAATCAGCTCAGATTTTAGGCTTTGTAGACTGACGGAGGAACTGTTAACAATTAGATGAGATAGTGACACTTTGGGAGAAAAGCGAAGACTAGAAGGATGGTGTATGGAGTGGCAGGGGTGGAAAAGAAAACTACAAAGCTGATCTGAAAGTAGAATTTTTAATATACTGTATCTCCTCAGTGAAATGGACTTTCTTGTTAAAGGCTGGAGAGTGATTAGAAAACCCAGGATGACTAACTCTGGACTGGCCAGAGACATGAAATAAAAACCTCTCTGGGGTCTGCCACTGTGATTTTGCCTGCCCTCTTCTTCAGGGACTTAAATCAAGTATTTTGTCAGGACAATAATTTGGTGCCCCTGCAAACTAATGTGGTTAAAATATTTGTTCACATTGATGCAAAACAGGACCTCATGGGGTGTCTGGGTGGCTCAGTCCCTTAAGCTTCTGACTTCAGCTCAGGTTGTGTTCTCGGGGTCCCGGGATCTAGTCCTGCCTCAGGTTCTGCACTCAGTGAGGTGTCTGCTTATCCCTCTCCCTCTGCCTCTCTGTCTCTCTCAAATAAATAAATCTTGAAAGAAAAAGAAAGAAAGAAAGAAAGAAAGAAAGAAAGAAAGAAAGAAAGAAAGAAAGAAAGAAAGAAAATGAATGAAAGAACCTCATGAGGGAAAGATTAAGAAGGAAGATTTCTACTGGTGGCAGCTTACACCACTGACCCAAATTAGAATACTTCACTCAATAAATCAAAGACATATCTGAGAAGATATTCTGGGGACTAGCTATTGTTATTTGACCAGCTCATCCCCACCCCATGAAGAATACTTTAAAAGGTATTTCTCCCAACAGTATATAACTTCTCTTGGAAATTTTCCAATAAAGTGAATCCTTCCAACTTGTTAATTTCCCAGTGATGTCCCTTAGAGACCAGGAGCCCTGGGCACAATCCAGCTGGTCCACCTCTCAACATGAATTTACCAGTCTCGTGGTACTGCCACCTGGAGCCACAGACATTCGGCACCACTGAACACATGACTCATTCCCTACTTATCCACATGATAGAAAACAAACAGTGCATTTCAGAGCATCCCCGAGAGGATGACCACTCAATGTTGCTGAATTGAAATTAATAGAAGTGGTCGGTCTCAGGGCACAAAGAACAGTAGAATGCAGGTCAGACGTAGGAGATGTATATCCAAAATGTGCAGCCTCAGTCACCTGGGTGTGATAAGTCAAATGAAGTTTGGGGCCACTTCTTTGGGCTGCCATGTCTTAAGAAAATATTCAAGAAATTCCCTAAGAAATGTGCTCCATTCTAGCTTATGCAATAAAAAGAACTTGGGACTTCTCAAGGCTGCCATTACATTAACATGTTTTGCATGTAAACTTCCAATTGGTTTCTTTATACTCACTTTTAAAATGAATATATTCTTCTGCATTAACATTTTATATAAAATCATGATCTAGACATGTACATGTACTGCTAAAATTAAATCATCAATAATCACTATCTCAAATGAATTACATTCCAAAAGCTCTGGCTAATGATTTATCTCTTCGTCATGGAACCGATCTCTATCAGATTGATTTATGTAGCAGCCAATCATGTTTCAGTAAACTGCAGCATGCACATGCATCTTTAAGTGATGATAAGCTGTGACTCTCCATTTATTTGTACAACACCAGCAACAAAAAAAAGAAAGAAAAGAAGGAGAAATTCCCAGCCTCTTTCAAAAGCTTCACACAGTGACCAAATCCTCTAAGAAGTGATAATAGCCAATTCTGTATAAATTTTTAGAACAACTGATATAGTATCAAGCATATACAAAAACGGTTACAAAAACAGTAAACATTAAAATGGTGACATCTGATAGAGAGAATTCTTTGCCTTTGCGTGTTTACATTATTTGCTTTGATAGCAAGGTACCTTTTTGCACATTTACATTATTTGCTTTGATAGTAGATGCTTTTGTTAGTTGTTGAAGTGATTGACAACCTCATGCTGTTCTATTTAATTGCCTTTTCTGCAATGCAAGGTTCTGTGTTTAGAAGACGCTGTTTCATAAATAAATCCAAAGTGTGTGTGTGTGTGTGTGTGTGTGTGTGTCTACTACAGAGGTTTCGTTTCTCAAGCCAATTCTGTAACTATTCAGCTACAGCTGTCGCCATATTTATCTGTATTTACATTAAGGTTCATTCTTATCCTTCATGTTTTTTGCCTTTCCTATGGGTAAGGAGATTAATGGATCTCCTTAAGAGAATAAAAACCTTTTCATACGGTTCTTCATATTTAAGGGAAGAGTGAGGTATTGGACATACAATGCCTTAGCAAAATATGCAAAAAGTTTCAAATTTAAAGGTCTAAACAATTACTCCCTGCAAGACTATTTCAAATAAGTAAAACCTGTAAGAATTTTGCATTCTGTCCAACTTTACATACTAGCTCTTGAATTTCTTCTCTCAATAAAATCCAAGTAGCAAACTTTTCCAGTTAACAAAACCTCATATAGAAGCTCCAAAGGGTTTCTCACATGATAATTTCAAAAATATTCTGTCATTCCAAGTTTGATTAACATTGTTGTCGTAGACAATATATGGAGCTCAATATTGTAAAATCTCAAGCATTTTTTTACTTGATCTAAAAATTAAGTTCCAGTAATTCTTAAAAGTAATCTATTACTATACTTGTCCTCAGGATGTATTTCAAAGTAATAAGTCTTGTTTTTTTGGTTTTTTGTGTGTGTGTGATTTTTTTCAATTTAATCACTCTTGGTTATCTGTTATAGGTCTAGATGATTTTAAACACATCTGATGAATTCTGCAGGTCAGTATAGATGAGGACTTTTCCCCCAATTCCATATTGTGAATGTAAATCAAAGAGACAGTGATTTTAGAGGCAAAGAGATGGAGAAACGAAACTTAGACTAGGGCTTTCAACTGGACTGAGAAATAAAAGCTGGGCAAGATGACTGTTTTGATTGTTAAATGAGGCAGAGTGATGCAGGGAAAATGCTTAAATTTAAATCCTGAAACTAACACTTGTAGCTGTGTAATTGTGTAAATCTCTTAACCATTCTGAGTTGTTTCTTCTTCTATAAAAATGGAAATATGCATTATCTACTTTACAAGAAACAACCAACACTGGATAGCTTGGAAAAGGGGAAGCCAAGGGAATAAATACGGAGCCCTCACAACCTACTATCTGAGTCTCAGCTCTCATTGGCCAAATCCAGAGAGCAGGAAAGCCAATGATGCAAATCACAAAGCAAGTCTCCAGGGCAGAGAGCGGTGGAGAACAGTGAAGAGTAAATTATGAGAGATAAATGGAAATATCAGTATAGAGATGAAACGAAGGAATATGACTTTAAAATAAAAGAGAACCCAGAGACAATCATGCTTTGATGACATAGAGCAAGACTATAAAGGAAGTTAAATGCATAGATGGAACTCTAAAGTATGAGTAATCACATTTAAAAAAAAAAGCCATGTTGTTGAACCAAAGTGTAACTACCTTTTGATCCCTAAAGGAAATTGCGATAATGCACGAGTAAATGCATTCTTGACTGTCCTGCAAGTATGTCTGTAAGTCACCTGGAATGAGAAAACAATAAATGACCACAGGCTCAGCAAAAAAAATAAATAAATAAAAAATAAAATAATAAAATAAAATAAAATAAAAGGGAACCCAGAGACAATCATGCTTTGATGCCATAGAGCAAGACTATAAAGGAAGTTAAATGCATAGATGGAACTCTAAAGTATGAGTAATCACATTTAAAAAAAAAAGATAGGCAGAAAGAATTCTTGGCAGAAAAGAAAGTATTGGCAATGGCCCTGAGGAAAGAGCTCAGTGTATTGTGTGATTTGGAAGACCCATGTGGCTTCATAAGTCAAGGTAAGGAATTTGACATAATCGGTTGTGCAATGGATTCTAAACATGTGAGTGGTATTTAGAAGGATCCTTCCCGATCGTGTGTGAAGAAAAAATTTAACAAGAAAAATGGGGGGGGGGGAGTAAAGAAAAAAAAAGGAAAAAGAATAATTAAAAAAATAAACATATAATGGATCAGATGTCACATGGCAAAACTAAATGATTAAAAACAAAGGAATCCATACAGACCACAAAGCTCACATGTGTTCAGAAGAAGGACAGTGCCTTTCAACTTGAGTTAGCAATGAAGGTTTTATGGAAGACAGAACTTAAGCTATAAAAGCTTAATGTAGCTATTAAAGACTAATATAGAAATAGAGTAAATAGAGAGAAGAGGGGGGTGCCAATTCCAGAATAGGAAGAAATGGAAGTCAGGTGGATACAGGAATATTTGGGAAAGAATGAAGGAGGCTCTTTAGGGAGGAGCAGAGGAAGATGGAACTGAATATAGGGAGGAGGAGAACATACACATTTCTGGGCATTAGTGAATTAATTCTCTGTTTTTCAAAGATAAGGTTTTAATTCTTAACCAGGTCTTTCAATAAGTTTGGTGAGATTTTCAGGTATTTTGGACACTAAGATACTTTTGGATTTTCCCCCCTCAAGTCATATCATATAACCAAGTAACTTGCTCTTGATTCAACTTATGTAAGGCTGGTTCTGACTAATCATTTCCCCCCAAATCAGAAATGCCTGAATTAAAACACACTTAAAAGGAGGTTTGCCAAGCTGGTCACATAAGCATTGCTCACATTATCTGCTAGTTTAAAGTATACATCATTGCTTCCCTGGTGCAGAAATTGAGAAAGAACTATTTATTTGTTCTCACTATTATTTTTTTTAAACTAGGAAATCTGATATTGTTGATGATGGAAAATGAGTTATCTTTTCACTGGCCTACCAAATGCCAGGATAGTTGAAATAGCATTTATACAAATTTCTTTTTTTGTTTTTAAGATCTTATTTATTTATTTGTAACAGAGAGAGAGAGCGCACAAGCAGGGTGAGTGGCAGGTAGAGGAAGAAGCAAGATCCCTGCTGAGCAAGAAGCTCAATGTGGGGTTTGATCCCAGGACCCTGGAATCATGACCTGAGCCAAAGGCAGATACTTAACCAACTGAGCCGCCCAGGCATTCCATAATTTAAGAATATAATTGTCATTCTAAAAGATTATTGAAAGCTATTTTGGGGGGACAGTAAAGTGTCAATGTCATTCTTGTACTATGCACTCAATACTTCATATGGAAATGTTTGGTTATTTTTTTCCCTAAAACGGCACAGAACTCTCAAATTGTTGTGGTTTTTAATTCCCAGAATGTATTTATTTCTCTTAGTGGAAGAAATGTAATTGGCAAAGTACATAATTCTCTAAACAATTTATTATCTGTTATAGTCAATATCTATCAAATAATAAATGATATAAATATTACACATTCACACATGGATCTGAAGAACCGGAATATCTAACATACTTGCTCAAGGTCACATAACAAGTCAAAGGCACAAGTGAAACTTGAACTGAGAAACAACTGGGGAAAATCATTTTCTCACATCTCTTATTTGCAATACTTTGAACCTCCCTCTGAGGGCATCAGAGTCATTAATAAAACTCACAGTAGTCTTAATTCCCCTGTGAGGAAGGTGAAAAGTTGTACATATGTTAGTATTTCACAATAAAGCTAGTAACGACCAAGTGAAATTCAGTCAAAGATAAAGTAAACGAGGAAGCTTTATCAAGACTCATGTTACAAACTGGCTAACTTAGAGGATCCAAACATTGTTCATAGCTTGTGATGTTACTGGTCTCTGTGATTCACTGTTTAATGCATGGCTATCTCTTTCAACAGATTATAAGAAAATGAATGATTGGATATTAGTAATTCAACTGGATTCATTCTTGAAATGCCTTTGGCTTCTTTTCTGTCTATAAACCCACACTTTATTTAAGGTTCTGCTTACTATCCACCTCCACCGAGGCTTCTTGACTACAGAGATCATGATCTATCCCCTTTTTTTGACCACACTCCATATTACTTTTGGGTGGAAATTTCCCCCCAGTGAGTGCAGTCTTAAGGACATAAATTCAGGTGCTTATCTTACCTGGAAGAGGTAAAAGCAGTTTTGGATCCTCCTGCCAAAACTATGCTCTCACCACCATATTACAGCTCTTCAGTTAAGTCTGGCCAATTGGATTCTCTCTGCTAGGACTCTGAATCTCGAGCAGAGTATTATAAGAACAGAATACAAGAAGAGAAGAAAAGACTGAACACAGTCATTGTAAAAGACCACCTCAGAAGTATAGATAGGAATTCAACCAATATCTACTGAATTAACTTGAATGAGAAGAGTACACAAGAAAATAATCATTAAGAAAATTGTTCGTTGAGTTGGGCTTTCTTAATAAGATCTAAAAACATCAAAATGCAGACTATTCATTAACCGCAAAATCATCTATAAAATGAAGCCTCATTCATGTTGAAATTCTACCACTTTTTGTTGAAAACTAGACTGAAGACTTTTTATCTCATTGTTAAATTTCATTAAGACCAACAGAAGAGAGAGGAATTTGGAATTAATAGTCAAAGGACAGTGAAATAGTAAAATAGAGTTCACTATGCCCCATGGCCTTTTCTACAATATTTAGTACATTCCTTTGATAAGCAAATACCAAGATCACATTGCATTCCTAACACACTAGGAACATGCACAAATAGAGATTGATTTCATTTTTTATTATTCAAAAATTCTAAATGATTCCCTTAGATTGCTTGTGAAAGCACAGTTTCCAGTATTTGGAAAGTTCATTGCGCTGTCAATGATTTTCACAAATAAAAGAATACATAAAATGCAGAAAGCAGTGTATAGGGGTGTAAATAAACCACAGAAGTGATAATAGTAATACAGCCTACTGATATAGAACTTTACTGTTTAAAAGCACTTTAATGATGTGGTTGGAATGATTTATATTATGCAAAAGGAATTACATGGTAGAATTTAATAAATGGTCTTTAAATACCACTCACAGATACAACATTAAGAGAACCAATATTTTTAGAAAAATATGTACCTTACTCACAATATGTAGTATAAACTATATATATATATATATATATACATATATATATAACAATATATATTTTGTATGTATAAAAGTTTTTTCAATAACTTTGGCATAAGGATATATTTCATTTTTTCCCAGAGTAAGTAAATATTGATATTGGCTTTTTATACTCAAAGGACGATAAGGATAATACTGAATTATTTCTTTTCACAGTAATGCTTAAAGCATTTGGCTTTCCTAAATAATTCATGTAATTTTCCCCCTGTTAATACCCATTTGTATAACTGTATATGATGAAAGTTAAGAAGTGCCCCATCAGGAGGGGATGAAAGGCTGGCAACACTTGAAAAATTATAAACTAAACAGAAGTGATGGTTATAGTCCCCCTTCACATAAAAAATCATAAAGTATTTCCTGTTTTGTCCCATTTCTCAGTTGGAACATACTCTCACAGAGGGAACATGAATAGATTAAAATCTAACTTTTTTCTTCTTTAAGAAAACATAAGCATAATCACTTTTGATTTCTTTTAAGTTAGTTCAATAAACAATGAGTACTATTTTAAAACTAGAGGCATTCCATGGGAATCTCTCTGGAAAGAAATAACTTGTATTGAATGTCATTTTATGAGTTAAGTTTATGGAAAGCTATAATCTTTTTGCAATATAGAGTGCAGTAAAAACTAATTCATACATGTCCCTTTTCATCCAGCACATACAGGAGACCCAAATTATATCTGTTGAAAATGACCTAAGGTGATTTTTTTTCTGCAAGAAACAAAGGGATATTAAAATTGCAGGCACTTGTCAGGAGTTTCCTTAATTTACAAAGGATCTGCTCAACGCTGAGCACACTGGGATGTGGCAGTTTTGTCCTAAAAGGATTCTCACATCGTCATCCATAATGAGACGGTTTCACGCCGTAGACAAAAAGAGTGTGGAGACAAGGACAGGAGAGAGAACAGGAGGTTACTCAAATCCAGCTCTTCTCTTCAGGAACTGGAAAACTTTTATCAAGACCTTAGAAGCCCTACCCAGAGATAAATAAAATACCAAGGGTATACTAACATCCCCAAGATCTTCTAAAGTTAAAAGCTAATGAGAAATTTTGACAGGCTAGACACATACTCACCTCCATACAGACAAAGGGCCAAATATGCTGAAAATATACTTATGTATCTTGAGAGTTGGTAACTTCTGTAATGTGTTATTTTTGTTCTTTGTGTTTATTTCCAGGTAGCTCTTAGCAATAAAACCCTAAGAAGAAAAGGACACCACACATTCGTTTCAGGGCTGTGTGGGAAGAGAACTAGGAAGTCTGTATCTGACCTGGAGGTGTGTAGGAGAAACTAGAGATCTAAATGTGTTGAGAAAGCTAGAGAAGAGAAAGAAGAGTGATCTTTGTGGTTGTCCAGAAGAAATAATAAAGGGGAAGTGAGTAAAAGGTATGGAATGAATACTATCCCTTTATCAATAACATTTATTAACATTTGTTTTATTCTATCTCTACCTTTCTAGAATTTTAAATTTTATAATGAATAAGACTATATGGTCAATAAGCAATTGATAATTTCATGCTAGAATAATATCTTGCTTTTGTAGTGCACACGTTTGCACATGTCAGCTCATTTGCTACTCATATTCATCAGCCACATTTTATGAGTAACAAAAATGAGGCTTAGAAATACTACTAGTTTGCAGACCTATTAACTGTAGAAACAAGGACTAGAAACTGAGTTTCTAATTCTGTATTTTACTTTGAATGGTATAAATGTGCTTGAATACAACTCTTCTGAATAGAGAACAGGAATGATTTCTAAATGCAATGCTAAATCTGAAATATTGTGGTCAGTATGTATTACCATTACCGTGTTGATATTTTAGCATAAATAATTATGGCTGCCCTGTAGTGGCCTGCTTTTGCTTATCCAAAACAACAATCAAAAATCCTTTAAAAATAACATTGACATATATTTCATCTTCTTTTAAATAGGAGGATAAATTTTCATGGGTTGCTTTGTCCTAAAAATGTTCTGAAATCTCCTTTAGATCTTCTTTTTCCTCAGTGCTCTATACATAAGACAGATGCCAAGACCTCTCTATCTCTATTTCTCTCTGTCTCTGTCTGTCTCTCTTTCTCATTCATAGCCATTCAGCACAATTTTGCTCCCCCTTGATTTCCTCCTTCCAGACCCTTGCTCCCTGCCCTACCCTCCAATGGCCCCATTTTTCCTATAGGTGATCCTCTCTGCCTCTCATGTCTTCAGGAATTATACTGTCATCCTGCACTCAAACCCCTTTAAGCTCTGGGAAAACCTCCCCAGAATTCTGGTGGAGAAAAATGCCCCTCATCATTATATATACCACTAAATGTCTTTCCATTTTTTCCTAACTCTTAATCAATTTTAAGGGTGTAGTACGTGCTTCTTGGGGTCAGGTGCGTGATTCATGATGGTTCTCCCTTTCCAAAAACAGTTCCTTGATTCATGACTATAAAACCAACCTCTTCTTCTAGAATATAAATGATTAATTCATGACAGGTGACTGATTCAAGGATAGCAGATTCGGCTTCTCCTTTCCAGAAACTTGAAATGTAAAATCTGGAGCTAGATTATGACTACTCTTATCATGGCGGGCACTGAGTAATGTATTGAATGGTTGAATCACTATGTTGTACACTTAAAACTAACAGAACATGATTTGTCAACTACGCTTCAATAAAAAAAAAAAAAAAAAGAACCTTAAAATAAAATAAAATCTAGAGACACGGAATGAAATGTGCTAGGGCTCCTGTGAGCAGGGATGGAGGGAGATAGTCACAAATCAAACTCCTGCTTCTGAACGTTCCAGAGCTTTCCTGCTTCCTTCCTTTCCAGGGTTGTGCTTCAGCTTATCACTGGATTCACTGTTGTACTCAACATTATTCTGATAAAACTGCAAGCCAAAGTCTGTTTTTGCTACTGGAGCAATCTATTTTCCAAAAGAAGTTAAGCCAGGAGATGGTTGGTTAAAGGAATAAGCTGTCCCAGTGGGAAATCATAAAGGTGATGGACACTTTAAACCCTTCAACTTGAAATACAAAAAGTATACATTTACTTCTAGTTGTTTTTATATCTGTGACTTGGAGTTTCTACTACTATTCTTGTACAAGCCACAGCCAAAATACAGTAATCATGATTTCTCATTTAAACTTCTTTAAGGTGAAACAGAGTTTTAAGCCAAATATAAAGCAATCTGGGTACATAAATCTTCCAAATTTTAAATATCTTTTTTCTGGACTCATAGTTATCTGACCCACACCTGATTCTTGAGCAATATTGTTTTTTTTTTAAGTTTTTGTTTTAATTCCAGCATATTAACATAGAGTGTGATATTAACTTCATGTGTACAATATAGTAGTTCAACACTTTTGTGCATCACCCTGTCTGAGCAATATTGACTTAATGATTTGCCCTTACCAACTTTTCCCAAGTATTTCATTTAGTTTCTACCCACAACTACTCTCTCCTTTTTACCTTAATTCATCAAGATCCAGAGACTAAATTAAATAAAATAATTATAATACTACAATAAACATGAACATGTTTAGAAACAAACATCATTTATTCTTAAAAGCATTCATCTTACTAATAGAAAAAAGGTGCAGGAGAGTGATAGAGAAAAACATATATCTAATGTGTATATTTAGCAGGCTGTGGATTTTAGTGCATTTTATAGGGGAAAGAGAGGGCATCTATCAACTGGAGAATTGGTTAAGTGAATGTAGATTAAATGAGTAGCCACTGGACTTAAAACCAAAAGAGGCCTGACTGAACATATCTTAACAGACAAAACAAGTACATTTGTCAGGCACTAAACAACTGCATACTTCATCCACTTTATTGAATTGAGGTAGAAAAAAGGGTTTTGAGGAAACTTTTAGATTGAAAAATGAATAGTTTTTCTCTAAAATTAGAGACTACACCTTCCAGCAATAATCCTTACCTGTTTCTTATTATGATTGAAAATAGCTTTAATCAAGGGTGCCTGGGGGGCTCAGTTGGTTAAGTGTCTGCCTTTGGCTTGGGTCATGACCGCAGGGTCCTGGGATCAAGCCTGCCTCAGGCTCCCTGCAGTGGGGAGCCTGCTTCTCCCTCTCCCTCTGCCACTGTCCCTGTTTGTGTTTGCTCTCTTTCTCTCTTGTGTCAAATAAACAAATAAAATCTTTTAAAAAAAGAAAGAAAGAAAGAAAATAGCTTTATCAGGAAGCGGTCACTGGGAATTAGAGAATGGGATTTTTCCTTTACAAAGAGAATATATATAAAATATACACGTAAATATATAAATAGGTTATACAAAATGGTATATAAATTATATATAACATATTCATATATTACATTTAATGTATTTACATATTTATAAATAATAAATATTATAATATTGGCTGAAATTTATCTACGTACATGGTCAATATTACTAGACACTCTAGCTATCAGTGGTATTGTGTTTGTTAACTTGGATTTAATGTGACCCCTAAGTTTGATGTCAAAATGACACCAGAAAGCAAAGTGTGCCTTTAGTTGACTGTATTAGAAGATATGATAAAGAACATGGAAGTGCCACTTGAAAATTCATCAGATGCTCTTCCATATCATTAGGTTGTGAATTTCTAAGGTGCTATGGCCATCTGTATGTGCTGGTAAATCCCCGGAAAGAGAAAATCAACAATTATGGATTATTGGTGAAGTTTACATGGTGCTGTTCATCATAAATCCAAAGGAGATAATATATCATGCAAATGCAACAGAGGAGTAGCATATATTCAGAATACCTATTGGCAATTCAGGGCTAATGAGAGCCTTTCAAGAAAGGCATTGATACACAGGGTACCAAACTGCTAATTCCTAACAAATGGAATCACCCCAAATTTCTTGACTGAACCAGCCCTGCCAAGAATGGCACTTCCAAGTCACATCCTAGTTCAGGATCTCTTGTGTTTATTTTGCCAGTAATGACTGCGTAACCTCAAATGACAAGAAGGGGTCACCCGCACTGAGTTCCTACTCTGCAAGCCAACTGGCATCAAAGCCAAGCCTATTACCACCAAGGACTGCTGAGCTAAGAGTGTGAGGAGAACCAACAGAGACAGATGTTAAAGAAACAGAGGAAAGGGGAGCTAAAGCCATTGATCACAAGTGATAGGGATGCTGTGAGTCACCACCAGAGGCAACGCAGAAAAGCTGTCATTTTCTGGGTAGCAACAGGAGTGCATGCTGGCGTGAAGCATTCCGAATGGGGTGGCTCACACTAGAGGAATAATGTCACACTGCCCAAGAGTAAACACACAAGTGGGATGCTAACAGCAAAAGGATTGCCCACCAACAGCTCCTGGGCGAGGAAAGGACTAAGTCATTCATACTGTGCCTGTGGAACTCTCTGCAGGGCTCCATTGATCTTGTGGTCTGCACTCATGCACATGGCTTGAAATACCTTCAGCTCTGTCATCTATAAACACAAGCAAAGATCACTCCCTCTCCCTGTTTTAGGAAGGACACTGACAATGACTGCACAGGCTCTGCAGGTAGGTGCAAGTTGGGGCAATAATTAAATATCATCCTTTGTAGATCTCTCCTCCACTCGATGGGACATTTCAGGGACTGAAATGTGAAACCATAGTTTTAGATTATATTGGGATGAAGAGGGGTTATCTCAAGCTGATCCAGTCTCTGTACACGGGATATGAATTTTTAGAGGAGATCTCAAATGATACATTCACTAAGGTCCATCCTAAAATATAAGATGCCTATCTTTGAATCCCAGTACCTGGGAGGTATTTCTTTCATAATAGTTACATTACTCCACTTTGAAATATAATAATTTGGTCATCTACTAATTCATCCATTCAGCAAATATTTTTTCAACATCTATCATGTGGCAATCACTGTGTTCGTGTTATCTTGCTAATAAACAAGACAGAAAATGTTCTTGTCTTTATGGAGTCACTTGTCATGATGATAGATATCTTAGAAGTTAAACAAACTATTGTGAAAATTAAAATTCAGATAAAGATAGGAAGAGATGCCAGTAGCCTAGACTTTAGTCCCCATCAAGGCTGACTTGTCTAGTCTATGTATATCCAGTAGCAGTTAGGACTATGCCTGGCGCAGAGCAAATCCCAATAACAATAGTTTATTAAATTGAGCCAATGAAGGTTGTAAGAACAATTTGACTTGTGAAATTTTAGAAGTAATGTCTTTCCCCTCCCATCAGTATAGAATATGCTTTCCATTCCCTAAATAAATAGTAATGGAACGTTCTTTAAAAAGTATTTCTGATACAGGCTATTTTTAATGTGCTAGATTTTCAGATTTGAGCTGTATTTTTGGAAATTTAGAGCAAACATTTGGTGTAGTTTACTGTAACATTTGAACCTGAATCAGAGGTTCCATCCTTTTTGATGCATAAGCTAAAATCCTATCCTGCTTCCCTCATTTTAGGTAGGGTGCTTATGAAACATGCATTAGCCATTTAAAACTTTCAAATATACTTTTGAATAGGGTATAGGAGACCAGAGAGAAAAATGAGGATGCCTCTTGACAGGGCTTAACATCTGGATGATTCCACTAGCCTGAATGAATGAGGGGCGCGCCCATTTCTACAAGACTCACTCATAGGGAAATTGTTCGGCTACCCAACATAAGCTAGTAATATATCCTTGTTGCCTTCCTGAGATTAGCCTCTGCTCCTTGTACTTCTGGGACTGATAATGAGCTCCCTACAGTCAGGCAGTTACTGTCGGGCATAGAAGGAGACCTCGAACTCCAAGCCAGCATTAAAAACAACACTGCTCAGTCCATTTGCAGCTGTGGTCGTAAAATATTTGAAATATTACCCATGGATAAATCCAAAAATATTCTTAACCCAGTCCTAGAAACTTTAAAGAATAATATACATGCTTATAGGTTTCCTTAATGAGTGACACAGGTTTCCACATGCATTATCTCAAAGTCCTCTTCTCAGGGTGCCTGGGTGGTTGAGTCCCTTAAGCATCAGACTCTTGATTTTGACTCAGGTCATGATCTTGGGGTGTTGAGATCGAGCCCCACGTCAGATTCACTGGGGAGTCGGCTTGCGGTTGTCTCCCTCTCCCTCTACTTCTCCCCCCACTTGCCCACAGGTCCCTCTCTAAATAAATAAATAAATAAATAAATATCCTTATCTTGTTGTATGCTTCATATTTTCTTGTTGCTGAGGACCTTCATAGATAGATGATCCCTGGCATGTAAGGGCCAGAAAGAGGTAATGAATGGTTTTCTAATAAAGATTTAAATCTATATTGAAATCTGTAATTGCCCCCTTTACTATTCACAAAGGGGTGTGATTCAATTTAGGGAGGTTTACTGTACTCGAGGACGCAAATATACATTGCACTTAGACCCTTAAAGAGTTTACATTTCGATGAGAAGAAACATCTTATGAGGGCACAGAGGATGAAAAGGGGTGAGGGAGTGGATTTGGAGGCAAAGCGACGGGCCCAGCGTCAGGGGGCGGGGGGGGGGCAGTATTGAACTCTGCAAGTTGTGATACCAGAATGAAGGGATGGGGTAAAGCCACCGAAGAGGCCGAATCACACATGACGGGCTGTGTGAATGGAGGTGGAGGCGGCAATGAGCCAGAGCCTCCAACGGTAGGGGGCGCTGCAGCGGACACAGAGTTCCCCGGCCGGATGTATCTAACCTTTGTAACACTGTATCTGCAGGGATTATTTATTTAGTTTAAATTTGGGACATTATCCTGTGAGAATCCAGATGCTTCGGTACATTTTATCTTCAGAATTTAACAGAAAAGTCTATCCTTGCCTAGGGTAGCATTTGCTGCAATAAATCATGACATGCTGGGTTTTAGCTGCGGCTGTAAACCGAAATATGTCTTTTTTTAACTTCTACTCAGTGGTCCCAATTCTGCCCTCAGGAACTAACACAGATTAAGTTGAATCCCTCTACTGTGTGGCAACGCTGGAACTGTCACTATGAGGGCCCCTTGCCTTAGCTCCCCGGGTCCTCGGGTCCTTCTGCCTATCCATGTGGATATGGACTCTGCTCCCAGTGCCACCCTGGTCACCCTCCTCCGCACACACTGCAATTTGTCACATCTCTTGTATAAGAAAGGAAACCCAAACAGGACCCGTTTCCAGAGCTGTGACAGCTGAGAGTACACAGGCACTGCCACCCTCCTTCTCCGGCCCGCTCTGTGTTCACGAAGACACCCGCAAATTGCTATCAGTCTTTTTAAGCAGCCCCTCATACTGTTGGTGCCTCCCGATGCGCCCACACTTAGAGACACTTATCCCACGGGCTTTGGAAATCCATCTGTCCCCATACAACTTCCTCTCATTTAAACGAGGAGTCAAACCTTACATTAAGTAGCAGCAAAGATGTCTGTCGCATTTCATGGGGAAAAGGAGCATTTATAATCCCCCTTAGGAAAACAGCCCGCATCTATGGAGCTATCATGATGTGCCAGAAAATGTGTTACTCTTTTTTTTTTTTTTTTTTTTTTTTAAGATTTTATTTGACAGACAGAGATCACAAGTAGGCAGAGAGGCAGGCAGAGAGAGAGGGGGAAGCAGGCTCCCTGCTAAGCAGAGAGCCCAATGCAGGGCTCCAACCCAGGACCCTGGAAATATGACCTGAGCCCAAGGTAGAGGCTTAACCCACTGAGCCACCCAGGCGCCCCTGTGCTACTCTTTTTAAAGAATTACATCCTTAAAAAAAGCTAAATTGTGGATTTTATCATAAGACTAATATGAACAAATAGTAAGACATCAAATATAAAAAGGCATGTTATGAAAAGCCAATTTTATGCTTCTATCTTACCTTATTACAGTTATCCATGTTTTGTATGTCCTACCAAAAATTTTCTGTGCATGTATATTATATGTTTTAATTTAGTAGGTATGATTGTCTGAGCTTAGATGTTTTAAATCTAGTGCTTGGCAATCATTTTGTCAAATCACATCCAGGGTCATCTAAATCTTTCCAGAAGCCACATAATACCTTGTGTGAAAGTCCCACACCCAGAATTTCATTCAGTTCTAAGAGCAATCTATGCATTGGGTCTTATTATCTTCAGTAAACATACAGAAGACTGAAGCTTAAAGACATTGTCACATTGCCTGATTCTACACATTTGAAAAGTAACTCAATAAGGGCTCAAGTGCATACCTGTCTATAGTGTTTAACCATCTAAAAAACAGTTTTCACAGATGGGTTTGATAATAAGTCACAAACAAGATTTTTAATTGCATAATAGTAGGTCTTCCTTTATAATTTGAAATTGGTTCAATAAGATTTAAACTATGGCTCAAGCATTTTATCACGACCAGAAATGTTAAAATAGCTCAGACTGCAATGACCTAGTTCATCTCTGGAGTCCATGGACACCAATGGTGATTTGCCAGATTCTGATTGTAGAGTGCATATTCGTGTGCATTGTTAGCTTCTATACAATTTCAAACATTTGTTATAGGTACCTTTTGTTTTGTTTATGCTTAACAAAAATTATTACAGCATCCAGAAATATCTCAAGTCATGTATTAAAAAGCTGTGCTTTATTTGCTAAGATTTTATGTGTTTATTTACCTCATTTCAGAAACCCATAGTTTGTCCTATCTTCTAGACTCATATGCCATCATTGTCTCTTGAATAAAGCTGCCAATTGCATGTGGGAAATATTAAAACATGATTATAATTTTGCTAAAAGAATAAACATGTCAAGTGTCAACAAAATACCGTAAGTCTGTTGTGAGTCAAAATAGATTGCTTAAATTCGTTCTTTTCAGTGCCTGTTTGAGAAAATGAAGAAGATACACCTGTTCTATTAACACAGTCACTGTGCACCGAGGCTGTTCATCTTTACCATAAACAAATACAGATTTGGGGTCCTCTTGCAATTCCCAGTTCAATCTGACTGACTCTGGCACCTTCCTAATCAAATATATCCACATGCTATTAGAAGCTGCATTATAGTACATTAATAGCTTGTAAAGTAAAATTGATGCAGCATGATGGACTGTGTTCCTAAAGCAGTGACAAACTTATCAATGATAGATGCACTAATGGATATGAGGAATTGCAATAAATATAAACGCAGAATAGCAGTTGCAGAGCATTAAAAATGTCATCTTGTGAGCTTAGGTATTTATGAGGCTGAGCCAGCTGGAAACATGAGTGGTGCGTTCCTATGAACCACTGCAACTCTGAGGTTCCAAGGAAAGCAGAGGCCCTTTCATCAAATAGGTCAGGCCGCCGGCAAATTGTTGTCACAGCTGTGCCATTGTCAATTAGGCCTCCAATGACTCAGCCCTTTGTTTTTTCCTGCTTGCTCGTCTCACCCCACATTTTCTCTGGGCTTGGGTGCTTCACTCCTGCAAACTTTCCAACATATTTCCCCTCAGTGACTCTCCTCACATGTTCTGATTCATCTTCCAGGCACTGATCTAAAACTCAGAGAAGTGACATCAGGGAAGCATCTCAGCTACTTCAAAAGGCTCTGCTATTCCTTCTGGGCTATTTTGGCATGTCAAACCCAACAGGCCAAGCGGAGACGCTCCACATTGTTGCACATTTCCCTCTGATGTGTCTGCCCAACCTTCCTCAACCCTGCGGATTTTGTTTAATGTCAGCAAAATCCAGCAGGATGGTGGGAGCTGGGATGCAGTGGGGGAGGAAGTGCGCCTCACATGGTCTTTCACCATGCTCCCACAACAATCGCACCATGAGGACCGGGTCACAGACACACTGTGTGCTGTGGGAAGAATGCAGATGGACCTAGAGGTATATTTTGGGGGAGCTAGTTGATGATAGAGTTTTCTTTAAACATACTGGTGTGGTGGATTAAGGAAATAGCAACATTTTTTGTTTGCTGATCTCAATCTCAGGTGTGATCATGATGTTTTAGTTACCCAAATATGCTCCCTTCATTTCTTTAACTTTTGTCTGGACTGACTCTTGTCATCCATTGGTACAGATTTGTTGTTGGCATATCTAATTAAATTACTCAAGACTTTTGGATTCAGGTGTCATAACATATTCTTGATGTTCATAAAAGATTGTCAAACAGGTTACTTTAGAAGACTACTAGATTTGCAAAACAGATAAATATCTGACAATTATAATTCTGTTTAATATGAGAATAAGTTGGTTGTTTGTTATTGATCCTGTTTATCATCACAAACCCATGATAACTAAACTCTGTATTAAATGTTAGTGGCATTCCACTGTCATTGGTTATTCAATGGAGGTAAACCACACAAGTGACAACACTAATGAGAAAAGCAATATGCAAGACAGCAAAAAAAAAGTAATGCCATGACACTTTTAATCTAAATACTATATTCCTCATCTAAAAATCAAGACATATAAAATTGTAAGCAAAGGAATCTTATCAATGTGACCCATCTGTGTATTTCTGATTGGTTGTTTAATCAAATGTGAAATATGTAAAAAATCATGCCAGCCTTTAAATCAAACTTTAATATAATGTTAGAATGCCCTAAAACTTGTATGAATCATTTTTATTTTTTTAATAGTTAAGACAAAAAATCAAGGCCATTTCATACTAAATTAACAAATGGAAGGACAATGTGAAAGAAAATTGTGAGAGTTAAAGAGAAATTATTAGAATCCCTCCCATTACTATAAGTCTTCAAACTCAGTTAAACAACTCTTTATTAAACATCAGTTTCAATCCAAGGAATTTTTTAAGTTCTGGTGATGAAAAAGCCATCCACTCTGTGAACTGGATAGGTATTATGTGTCAACCAGGGGGTATAAAGAGAACAAGCAAACACCAGTACTCCTAGGATCTTATGTTACACCAAGGTAAGGGAGAAGATTTAAAAACACATTTTTTAGGGGCTCCTGGGTGGCTCAGTGAGTTAAACTCTCTGCCTTTGACTCAGGTCATGATCCCAGGGTCCTGGGATTGAGCCTCACGTCGTCTGCTTCCCCCTCTCTCTCTCTGCTTGCCTCTCTGCCTACTTGTGATCTCTGTCTGTCAAATAAATAAATAAATCTTAAAAAAAAAAATCACTGGTGTCATTTAGGTAAACTTTAAAAAAATACATTTTTAAAGGTAAACAATAAGAAATATTAGATATTAATGAGTATAATGCAAAACAAAGAATTAAAATAGGGTACTGCTAGGTGAGTAATGAGCTGCTTTTTTTTTTTTTTTTTTTTTTACAGTGGTCAGGAAAAACCTCTCTGAGAAAGTTGATATTTATGTTGAAAGTTACAGATGACGATAAGAAGTCAGTCATGTGAAAATAGAGGAAAAGCATTTTAAGTAGCAGAATATTTGGTGCAAAGGTCTTGAGGTAAAGACAAGTATGTCAAAAAGAAGGCCAACTTGACAGAACTATAGATTCTTTGAGTCAAAATAGTTTTACTTGAATTATGCCATTTTTCTTTAAAGACCCTATGGTCTTCTCAGTTGATGCAGAGAAAGCATTTGATGAGATACAGCATCCATTCCTGATTAAAAAGCTTCAAAGTATAGGGATAAAGGGAACATTCCTCAACTTCATAGAATCTATCTATGAAAATCCCACAGCAAATATCATCCTCAACAGGGAAAAGCTAAGAGCCTTCCCTTTGAAATCAGGAACACGACAAGGATGCCCACTCTCACCATTCTTGTTCAACATACTACTAGAAGTCCTTGCAACAGCAATCAGACAAAAAGAAATAAAATGTTTTCAAACTGGCAAAGAAGAAGTCAAACTCTCTCTCTTCACAGATGACATGATACTTTATATGGAAAACCTAAAAGACTCCACCCCCAAACTACTAGAATTCCTACAGCAATTCAGTAATGTGGCAGGATACAAAATCAATGTACAAAAATCAGTTCCTTTCTTAAACACTAGCAATGAAAATATAGACAAGGAAATTAGAGAATCAAATCCATTTATTATAGCACCAAGAACCAAAGACGTAAAGAACCTAACCAAAGAGGTAAAGGACCTGTACTCGAGGAACTACCGAATACTCATGAAAGAAATTGAAGAAGACACAAAAAAATGGAAGAGCATTCCACGCTCACGGATCAGGAGAATAAACATTGTTAAAATGTGTTTACTGCATAGAACAATCTATACTTTCAATACCATCCTGATCAAAATTTCACCAGCATTTTTCAAAGAGCTGAAACAAACAATCCTAAAATTTGTATGGAACCAGAAGAGACCCCAAATTGCTAAGGAAATGTTGAAAAAGAAAAACAAAACTGGTGGCATCCTGTTGCCTGATTTCAAGCTTTACTATAAAGCTGTGATCACCAAGACAGCATGGTACTGACACAAAAATAGAAACATAGACCAGTGGAACAAGTAGAGAACCCAAATCTGGACCCTCAACTCTATGGTCAAATAATCTTCAACAAAACAGGAAAAAATATACAGTGGGAAAAAAAAGACAGTTTCTTCGATAAATGGTGCTGGGAAAATTGGACAGCTATGTATAGAAGAATGAAACTCGACCATTCTCTTACACCATATACAAAGATAAACTCACAATGGATAAAAGACCTCAACATGAGGCAGGAATCTATCAAAATCCTAGAGAAGGACATAGGCAGTAACCTCTTGGACATCGGCCACAGCAAGTTCTTTCAAGATATGTCTCCCAAGGCAAAGGAAACAAAAGTGAAAATGAACTTTTGGAACTTCATCAAGATCAAAACCTTCTGCACAGCAAAGAAAACAGTCAACAAAGCAAAGAGGCAGCCCACAGAATGGGAGAAGATATTCGCGAATGACACTAAAGACAAAGGGCTATCCAAGATCTATAAAGAACTCCTCAAACTCAACACACACAAAACAAATAATAATGTCAAAAAAGGGGTAGAAGACATGAACAGACACTTCTCCAAAAAAGACATACAAATATCTAATAGACACATGAAAAAGTGTTCATCATCATTAGCCTTCAGGTAGATTCAAATCAAAACCACATTGAGATACCACCTAACACCAGTTAGAATGGCCCAAATCAACAAGACAGTAAACAACAAGTGTTGGAGAGGATGAGGAAAAAAGGGAACCTTCTTACACTGTTGGTGGAAATGCAAGTTGTGTAGCCACTTTGGAAATAGTGTGGAGATTCCTTAAGAAATTAAAAATAGAGCTACCCTATGACCCTGCAAATGCACTACTGGCTATTTACCCCAAAGATACATATGTAGTGAAAATAAGGGCCATCTGTACCCCTATGTTCATAGCAGCAATGGCCACGGTCACCAAACTGTGGAAAAAGCCAAGATGCCCTTCAACAGACAAATGGATAAAGAAGATATGGTGCTTGTATACAATGGAGTTTTATGCCTCCATCAAAATGGATGAATATTCAACTTTTGTATCAGCATGGACGTGACTGGAAGAGATTATGTTGAGCGAAATAAATCAAGCAGAGAGAGTCAATTATCATATGGTTTCACTTACTTGTGGAGCATAAGATATAACACAGAGGACATTGGGAGATGAGGAAGAGAAGTGACTTGGGGGATACTGGAGGGGGAGACAAACCATGAGAGACTGTGGACTCTGAGAAACAAACTGAGGGTATTGGAGGGGAGAGGGATGGAGGGTTGGGTGAGCCTGGTAGTGGGTATTATGGAAGGCACACATTGCATGGCACCGGGTGTGGTGCAAAAACAATGAATTTTGGAACACTGAAGAAAAATTGAAGTAAATTTTTAAAAAAACAATAAATATCTAAACAATTTTAAAAAATAAAATTTAGCTCTTTATTAAAGACCTTAACTCTTTATTAAAGGTGGAAAAAAAATCCCTGCCATAGTATGTCTCTGCATGTGTGTGTGTGTGTGTGTGTGTGTATGTGTTCTTTTTTTGTCAGTGGCTATCTGTCAAATTCTTAGTTACTGTCTCCTTGTACTTGACTCTTTTTTTTTTTCTCTTGAATTGCCTTGGGTCTTGAGTCACTGTGGGAGCTGACTCTACTCAAAGGCCAGTTCTCAGCCATAAGGACACCAAGAAGGATAAACAGCCTTAAGGACATCTAGATAGGTTAACTTGGGAATATGGAAACCTGATTCAGAATAGACATGCCAGGATGCTCTGAGCATACTGGCTCTCTATAAAGAAGAGAAAATCCTTAAGTCTGTATTCTCTTGGTCAATTCCTATACCTTGAGCTAAATGAGAAAGAAAGCAGCCTTCTTTTAGCCATATATTAGAATACATTTACAGAATTGTCATCAAGGACATGACAGGAGATATGGCCCTCATGTTCTTTGAATACAGGACAGTTCTGTTCTTTGGAAAGAATTTGTGGCTTGATGAATTCCTTGTTTGAAATTCTGATAAGTAAATCTCTGTTAACTGAGTGATAGCATTGCTGCCTTTTATGTATCCCTAGATTTTAATGAAGTCATTAAATTCATTTTTAAAGGAAGATAAAGCCAGATTATCAACCCTGACCTTGAGTGTCTCATTGACAACCGCTTTTCATATAATAGAAAACATAACTTTGAATAAAAATTTGGTTAATTTTTCCCCGGGGGGGAAAAAAAAAACAGTAAGTTAATCTCAATATGACTTAGAGGCAGTCTTCAAAAAGTGACAGTTTGGGATATCCCAGAGTGAGGCCTCGAGGCTCCTTCTACTGACTGTTTTCTCATTGAAATATCTTTGAGAAACTGAATGGTCAGAGGATGGTCTGTCACTTATTTTCTGATGCCAGTTCATTTTTCTTCTTAAAGATGAAATAGAATCTAAACAGATTCTCCAAGTTGCCTACACCTACCATGTAGTCAAATTCTGTTTAGTTTTTTGAAGTATTCATAAAGTTTAAGTATCTACTATGTCCAAAAATTATGCCAAGTCTTGAAAAAATAAAGAAGCAATCAGGAAATTCACTATGTATATTCATTTACCCAATGAGTATATTCTGAATTCAAAATATTAGTCCATAGAGGGGTGCTTGGGTGTGGGTGCCTCAGTTAAGCAGCTGAGGTCATGATCAGGTCATGATCCCAGAGTCCAGGGATGCCCATATCGTCTTCCTGTTCAAGAGCGAGTCTCCTTCTCCCTCTCCCTCTGCCTGCCACTCACACTGCTTGTGCTTCCTCTTTCTATTTGTCAAATAAATAAATAAAATCTTCTTTTAAAAATCCCTTAAAAAATATTGGTACATAGTAGAACTTCATTCAATACTGTTAAAAATAAAAATAAAAAATAGTCCTTGGATGGACAAATCATCCAAGCAAAAGATCAAAAGGAAATAAATGACACACTGCACCAGATGGACATCACAGATATATTCAGAACACTCCATCCCAAAGCAATAGAATACACATTATCTAGTGCACATGGAACATTTTCCAGAATAGATCACATCCTGGGTCACAAAAGTAGGTCTCAATCAGTACCAAAGTTGGGGATCATTCCCTGCACATTTTCAGACCACAATACTCTGAAGCTAGAACTCAATCATAAGAGGAAAGTTGGAAAGAACTCAAATACATGGAGGCTAAAAAGCATCCTACTAAAGAATGAATGGGTCAACCTGGAAGTTTAAAAAGAATTGTAAAAAGTCATGGAAACAAATAAAAATGAAAACACAACTGTTCAAAATCTGTGGGACATAGGAAAGGCAGTCCTGAGAGGAAAGTGTATAGTGATACAAGCCTTTCTCAAGAAACAAGAAAAGTCTCAAGTACATAACTTAACCCTACACCTAATGGAGCTGGAGAAAGAACAGAAAAGAAAGCCTAAACCCAGCTGGAGAAGAGAAATCATAAAGATCAGAGCAGAAATCAATGAAATAGAAACCAAAATAACAGTAAAACAAATCAATGAAACCAGGAGCTCATTCTTTGAAAGAATTAATAAGATTGATAAACCCCTGGCCAGACTTATCAAAAAGAAAAGAGAAAAGACCCAAATTAATAAAATCATGAATGAAAGAGGAGAGATCACAAGCAACACCAAAAGAATACAAACAATTATAAGAACATACTATGAGCAACTATACATCAGCAAATTTGACAATCTGGAAGAAATGGATGCATTCCTAGAGACATATAAACTACCAAAACTGAACCAAGAAGAAATAGAAAACCATAACCAGTAAGGAGATTGAAGCAGTCATCAAAAATCTCCCAAAAAACAAGAGCCCAGGGGAATTCTACCAAACATTTAAGGAAGAATTAATACCTATTCTCCTGAAACTGTCCCAAAAAATAGAAATGGAAGGAAAACTTCCAAACTCATTTTATGAGGCCAGCATTACCTTGATCACAAAACCAAAGACCCCATTAAAAAGGCAAATTACAGACCAATATCTTAATGAACACAGATGCGAAAATTCTCACCAAAAAACTAACCAGTAGGATCCAACAGTACATTAAAAGGATTATTCACCACAACCAAGTGGGATTTATTCCTGGGCTGCAAGGTTGGTTCAACATCCAAGAATCAATCAGTGTGGGGCGCCTGGGTGGCTCAGTGGGTTAAGCCGCTGCCTTCGGCTCAGGTCATGATCCCAGGGTTCTGGGATCGAGCCCCACATCAGGCTCTCTGCTCAGCGGGGAGCCTGCTTCCTCCTCTCTCTCTGCCTGCCTCTCTGCCTGCTTGTCATCTCTCTCTGTTAAATAAATTAATAAATAAATAAAAATCTTTAATAAAAAAAAAATTTAAAAAAAGAATCAATCAGTGTGATACAATACACTAATAAAAGAAAGAACAAGAACCATATGATACTCTCAATAGATGCTAAAAAAAAACATTTGACAAAGTACAGCATCCTTTCATGACCAAAACTCTTCAAAGTGTAGAGATAGAGGGTGCATACCTCAATACCATCAAAACTATCTATGAAAAACTCACAGCTAATAACATTCTCAATGGGGAAAAACTCAGAGTTTTCCCCCTAAGGTCAGGAACATGGCAGGGATGTCCTTTATCACCACTGCTATTCAACATAGTACTAGAAGTCCTAGCCTCAGCAATCAGACAACAAAAAGAAATTAAAGGCATCCGAATTGGCAAAGAAGAATAAAACTCTCACTCTTTGCAGATGATAAGATAATTTATGTGGAAAACCCCAAAGAATCCACTCTAAAACTGCTAGAACTCATATGGGAATTCAATAAATTGTTGGGATATTAAATCAATGCACAGAAATCAGTTGCATCTCTATACACCAACAACTAGACAGAACAAAGAGAAATTAAGGAGTCAATCCCATTTACAATTGCACCAAAACCAAGATACCTAGGAATAAACCTAACCAAAGAGGCAAAGAACCTGTACTCAGAACACTATAAAGTACTCATGAAAGAAATTGAGGAAGACACAAAGAAATGGAAAAACTTTCCATGCTCATAGATTGGAAGGACAAATATTTTGAAAATGTCTATGCTACCTAAAGCAATCTATACATCTGATTCAATCCCTATCAAAAATACCATCCATTTCTTTCAAAGAAATGGAACAAATAATCCTAAAATTTATATGTAACCAGAAAAGACCTTGAATAACCAGAGGAATGCTGAAAAAGAAAGCCAAAGTTGGTGGCAATTCCAGACTTCAAGCTCTATTACAAAGCTGCAATCATCAAGACAGCATGGTACTGGCACAAAAACAGACACAAAGATCAATGGGAAAGAAGAGAGAGCCCAGAAATGGACCTTCAACTTTATGGTCAACTAATTTTTGACAAAGCAGGAAAGAATATCCAATGGAAAAAAGATAGTCTCTTCAATAAATGGTGTTGGGAAAATTGGACAACCACATGCAGAAAAATGAAACTGGACCATTTCCTTACACCACACACAAAAATAGACTCAACATGGATCAAAGACCCCAATATGAGACAGGAATCCATCAAAATTCTTGAGAACAGAGCAACCTCTTCGACCTCAGATGCAGCAATTTCTTCCTAGAAACATCGCCAAAGACAAGGGAAGCAAGGGCAAAAATGAACTATTGGAACTTCAGCAAGATCAAAAGCTTTTACACAGCAAAGGAAACAGTCAATAAAACCAAAAGACAGCTGAGACAGAATGGGAACAGATATTCGCAAATGACGCATCAGGTAAAGGGCTAGTATCCAAAATCTATAAAGAATTTATCAAATCCAACCCTCAAAGAAGAAATAATCCAATCAAGAAATGGGCAGAAGACATGAACAGAAACTTCTGCAAAGAAGACATTCAGATGGCCAACAGACACATGAAAAAGCGCCCAACATCACTCAGCATCAGGGAAACACAAATCAAAACCACAATGAGATACTCCCTCACACCAGTCAGAATGGTTAAAGTTAACAAGTCAGGAAATGATGGATGTTGACCAGGATGTGGAGAAAGGGGAACCCTCTTACACTGTTGGTGGGAATGCAAGCTGGTACATTCATACAATTAACTAGAAAACAGCATGGAGGTTCCTCAAAAAGTTGAAAATAGAGCTACCCTACGACCCAGCAATCACCTACTGGGTACTTACCCTAAAGATACAAATGTAATGATCCAAAGAGGCATGTGCACTTGAATAGTTATAGAAGCAATGTCCACAATAGCCAAACTGTGGAAAGAACCTAGATATTCATCAACAGATGAATGGATAAAGAAGTAGAATGGAATACTATGCAGCCATCAAAAGAAATGAAAACTTGCCATTTGCAAAGACGTGGATGGAATACATGGTATTAAGCTGAATGAAACAAGTCAATCAGAGAAAGACAATTATCCTATGATCTCTCTAATATGAGGAATTTCAGAGGCAGGGTACAGGGTTTGGGGGTAGGGAAGAAAAAAATTAAACAAGATGGGATCAGGAGGGAGACAATCCATAAGAGACTCTTAATCTCACAATACAAACTGAGGGTTGCTGGGGTGAGGGGGAAGGGAGTAGGTGGTTGGGTTATGGACATTGGGGAGGGTATGTACTATGGTGAGTGCTGTGAAGTGTGTAAACCTGGTGATTCACAGACCTGTACCCCTAGGGCAAATAATACATTATATGTTAATACAAATAATTAAAAAAGAAAAAGAAATGAGCTCTCAAACCATGAAAAGACATAGAGGAAACTTAGATGCATATTACTAAGTGAAAGAAGCCAATCTGGAAAGGCTGCATACTGTATGATTCCAACTCTACAAATACAGATATTCTACAAAAAGGAATATAATGGAGACGTTAGAAAGATCACAGGTTTTCAGGGGCTTGGTGGGGGAAGGGTAAACAAATGGAGCTAGAATCTTTAGGGCAGTGAAACCACTCTGTATGATACATGTCATTATACATTTGTCCAAACCCATATTATGTATAATAAATAGAGGGAACTCTGATGTAAAATAAGGACTTTGGGTAATCATGATGTGTTCATGTGGATTCATTGGTTGTAACCAATGACTATTCTGGTGTGAGCTGCTGATGATGGAGGAACGGCACATGTGTAGGGGCAAGGGACATGGGAGATCTCCATACCTTCCTCTCGATTATGCTGTAAATCTACAACTGCTCTAAAAACAATCACATCTTGAAAATAAATGGTATTCAAAGTGTGGAAAAAAAAAAAAAACAATTCTTGGTACCTGTGGGAGTAAATCATAAAGATTAAAGGATATAAGGAAAGCTAATACTTCCATCAGAAAGTAGGATAGCTTTATTCTAATTCATGATTATTCTGACATAACCCATGGGCATAGCAGTTTAGTTTGGGGTGGTGATATTTTCATCCCAAACCAGCTTATGACACAGTGGTTTTCATAGTAAATAAAAGACCCACAAAGAAAACCCCTGGAGATCGCACAGCTGCCTGACACATGTAGTGCTAGAACAAGACCCGTACAATTAACTGGTGCTCAGACTTGGTTCACTATACTGTACTGAGCGTAGAGAGCCTGAAAAATTAGGCTCTAAGCAGGGTCATGTCTACATGGGTGGCAAGAAAGCCGGGGCCAACGTTCTGCAGCTAGCAGCAGAAAGAGCAGTACACAGTGATCGCGGGCCTATACTGAGATGTTTGCCCTCTTCTGCTGCTGTAGGTACCTGAGCAAGAGCAGATCCCCTAACAAGTGCCAGAGGAGAGGTCAGGAAAGAACCTGGGGAGATAGGCTCTCACTGTAGTTTGAAAACAGGTTTTTTTTCAAAGTGTAGGAAATTCAAAATAGAAGCAGCTTACTAATGCTGCAAAGGGGATCACACCTCAGTCATCCACATTTGCTTATTCAAAATATGCAAACCACATTAATTCCTAATTCCTATATGCAAAATGTCAGGGTGATGTGAGAATTTTAAGAGGAGTCTCATAACAGAGCTTCATTATTTCCATAAACACTGTGAACTCGTTGATGGCAGCACGAATTGCCTAATAAAATATTTTTTTGGTATTAACCTTATTTTCTAAGACCACATCTTTACATTCAGCCTGATACAACCATTCCAGCAATCATTACAATCTTGATTTCCAAATAAGGTTCCAACATAACTCCTGTAAGAGAGGAGCAAACAGCAGAGACCCAGAAGTTTCTTAGCACCACTTTGGTAATACCTCAGGCCACCTAGTTTGATTAAAAAAGAAAAGAAAAAAAAAATGTCAATAAAAAGAATCCATTCTTCACTGCCAATGAGGAGTTTTTAAAAATTACATTTAAAATTAAAAGCACTACAGCTGGTTCTTTTATTCCGGCTCTGCATTATAAAGGATAAAACAAGAATGGCCCTTCTTGCCTTACCTTGCATAGATCCCTGTGTTTATGTCAGTCCCTCTGCATGACATCCGTACAGGGGAGACAAACAGAGTGGTAAGAGAAGAATCACGGCCCCATGCCTGCCCGCTAGAATGTTCACTCAACCTTCTAACATTTATTATGCACCTTCTACGTGACAGAAATTGTACTAAGTTCTGGGTTAATGATAAAAGATATAGCCCCTGTTTTCAAAGAGTTCACAGTCTTTTGAAGGACGTGACAAGCTGACAGACTGGAAAACTAGAGCCCAGACAGACCTATGCTCAGTCCTGAGTACACAGAGAGGGGGGGAGAAGGTGGGGTCAGAAAAGTCTTCCTGACAGCTTGGAGCTGAGTGTTGAAGGTTAAGTTTGAATGAGCCAGGTGGGAGGAAAGAGGAAGGGTTTAGGCCGAGGAACCAAAGTGTGCCAAGGCCCAGAGGCGTGAAAAACTGCCAGGAGGGTGAGAAAGGAGGCTTGTGGTCTGTGGTCGGGGTGTGGGTCTTCAGCCAAAGGTAATGGAGCTCCACTTTGGGAAAGGAACAAGATCAGATTCACACTTTCTGAAAGCTGTCTTTGGTGGCTTGGGTGGCACACAGTAAAGACCTCCCAAACTGGACCAAGTTAAAGGCGATGCAAGAATTCAGAAAAGGCCCTGGAAAAGTCTGAATTTCTTCAAACATTTATCATCATCATCACCATCACCATCATTAATATGTCGAGGGTCTGCAGTCTCATTAGTACCATGAGTACCTTATCTTATTCGATCCACACAATAATAATAGTGCCATTACTATACCCACTTCATAGCTAAGGAAAGCGGGTAAGAGAATGGCCCTCACAAAGTAGTATTTAGCAACGTTAAGAATGAAACCAAGGAGTTTGGGTATTAGGACCCATTGCTTAAGTACAACCCCACACTGCTGCATGTGATTTATGGAATGCAAGGAGGAGTCACATTACCAAGTTTGGGCTTCTATCACTTCTCTGGATACAAAACACTCAGCTAGTAGGTAAGCAGGTAGGAGGCTGTCGCCATGACTCTTAATAATCAGGGAGCCTCAAAAATGATGTGTTCTGGGGCACCTGGATGGCTCAGTTGGTTAAGCGACTGCCTTCAGCTCAGGTCATGATCCTGGAGTCCCGGGATCGAGTCCCACATCGGGCTCCCTGCTTGGCAGAGAGTCTGCTTCTCCCTCTGACCCTCCCCCTTCTCATACTCTCTCTCAAATAAATAAATAAAATCTTTTATTAAAAAAAAATGATGTGTTCTCTGAGCCCATGTACTTAAGAGACAATTAAAGGGGGGAAACATTCAAAATTATATAGCATAAGAACATGTTTTGTGGGGCACCTGGGTGGCTCAGTTGGTTAAACGACTGTCTTCAGCTCAGGTCATGATCCTGGAGTTTCAGGATGGATTCCAGAATTGGGCTCCCTGCTCAGCTCGAAGCTTGCTTCTCCCTCCGACCTTTCTCCTCTCATGCTCTCTCTCACTCTCTTTCTCTCTCTCTCAAATAAATAAATAAAAATAAAATCTTTTAAAAAAAGAACATGTTTTGTGACCAATACATGAAGATTAAACATATCAAACTCTTAACTGGAAACCTAACTGATTTTATCTGAAAGAAAAAAAGTCAAGAGTAATCCATTGCTCTCTTTGCTCACGGACTGCTGAACTATTATCCTAATGCTCCAGATTTTATTTCTCATAGTTGTATGGGTTTTTAATTCCAACCTGTTCCCTTCTGACTAACCCATTCTCTATGATAAGAACGTCTTATTTGTACTTTTGTACATATGTTACATTATCAAAATATTGACTACTGAACTTAGTATTTTATTATTTTGGAAAAGATAGGATGATTGTGCTCTATAATAAGCACATCTCATTTGAAGTGACAGTTTCCAGACCCATTCATCCAAGCAAGAACTTCATTATTTCTGGCAGAGATCCCAGAGAGGATCTCCATAACTCAAAAACTGAAGTATCATTTTTGTTCAGAACCAAGCATTGTAATACTTCCAAAAATCAATCGTAGAAACAATAGTGGATATAGCAGGTAAGAATTATATTTCCAATTTCAAATATTTAGAGAAGTATTCTTGTATTCAGGGATAAGTCTTTGATCACAAACAAAATGTAGCATTTCTAAATCTTTAGTAGAATTTGAGTCTACATTTTGTGGCATAGAAATTCTTTGTCCTTTCTGCACATAAAATTAATCTGTTCCAAGTTTTTTTAAAGAGCCACACACCATAGTTCATGAAAACACGGCAGCAGAGTAAATGATGCTCATCTTGGCCCTTGCTAATTTAAAGAATTTTTTCAGATACTAAAGTACAAATACAATCAACGTACTGAAAGTCCTGAATTATAATATGAACATGATGCTTCCTATTGCTATCACTTGACTTCTGTTAACCTTAAATTCTTGTTGGCGAAATAATATTTGTCTCTCAACTTATTTTGAAGTGGAAAGCAGAAGTTATGTGCCATGTAAGGGACTGTAAGCCCCTTGAGAGCAGGGACCCTGTACGTTCATTATTTCGTGGCTAGCCCAATAATACCTTCCAGCTAAACAGTGCTTGCTAAATATTGGTTGAATGAATGAGTGAATGGAAGAATAAATGAAATGATGAAATAAAAAGAATTTAAACAATATCCTGATAATTCAGGCAAATTCAGACTTTTTTGTTTTGTTTCATTTTGTTTTGGTGTAGGAGAGGAAGGAAGATTCAAAAGCCAGGGTTATTGAACTTAATTGTCCACTATAATTGAATTCATAGAATAATTTAACTTAAATTCACAAGGTAATTTCTTCCCATTTACAGACACAATAATCTGATATGGGCACAGTGCCAACATGAACACTGGATTGCTGTGATCACTCAGAACTAACTCTGTTTTATTTGACTTTGTATTCTTTCCCAGGATAAAATTATTTCTTGCCCCTGTTTAGAATTTATATGTATGTCATATCCATTTCTCTAAGTAACCAATGGGTTAAACAAAATGTCTCTGTTTTTATTTTGTCCTACAAGGGACAAAATAAAATTGAATTAAACTGTGTTTAATCCTTATCTCTGATTAACAATTTATCAGTATTACAGGTTTAAAAACATTTGCTAAATTAGGATAAAATATACTTCTTATATGTTTATTTTCCTGACATTTACAGAGCCAACTGTCTTTCTGACTTAAAAAAAAAAAAAAAAAAAAAAAAAAAAAAAAAGGAAAAAAGATGTAACATTTATCTTGTAGTCTAAATAAATCTGTAGTTTTTTAAAAATCTGTGATATTTTTATTCTACCTTTATGATCAACACTTTAATCTTTTAAAAAGGGGAGGAAAATAAGCCAATCACAAAGGATATGGGGAATATTATTTTAAAAGAACACAAAGTAGAACATATATAGGAACATAGGTCAGGAAATTAACTCATATCTATTTAGAATCTTATAAATTAAAGTATCTCTTCCTGACATGATTCTAGGAACTTCATGAAATATTTGCCCTTATTATTAACTCTTATAACTTTCACGGTTGTGTGGTTTTTAATTATTTCACAGCATGGCATGAACTTAATTCTCTAGAGGCAAATACTCATGAGCCCATCTTGATTACTTTTTACCCAGCATTTATTTAGAAGAAATAAGTAAAAACAGTGTATTAGGGTTTCTTATAAATAAATATCTCGGGTATTGTCATAAACTCCAAAGATACAAGCTTTCAAAAACATAAAGCAAAAAACACATTATATTCCTACTCTGGCTCAAGTATTTTTGATTACCTTCTGTAATTTGACTCATCAACTTCATATTCATTATTTTACTAGTACCCATGAAATTCAGTCAATGACGTCATTGTCTTTGAACTACAGAAAATTCTCAGAATCCAATGCAATAAAGTTTAACTTACCTTAAAGAGATTTGTTTTCATGAACTCTCTTTCCTATGACCTTGGTTCTCCATCCAAAGACAATGCAGAGACTCCCCTGTCTGCTCTTCCTTGCCTCTTCCCTGACATTCAGTGGCTTGATGGTTCCCTCTCTGTGATGAGCACCGCAGAAGACTCTCAGAGTTTGTCTTCACTCCTGATGCCACACACCTTTTCTTGGCACTTCATCCGGTCCCAAGGGAAAATTCCTGCAGAAATTTCCTTCTCTATAATCTCTTGACAGATGGCTCTGCTGGCAAGAGCCTTAACTCTTAGGAGCCCTTTAATAGGCTTTTATTCTCCCGCATCGCCACCTCACGGGTTTTATTATTTAATGGCACATTGGTTGATCCCTCAATGTCCCAATGGGCTGGAGCATCATTGTCCCTTGTAGGACTTTCAGCTAATCTGTTTTTCTGTTTTTTATTTCAATAAATTTGCAAAGCTAGTTTTCTTTTAATATTTCATTATTTTTCTGCCTCTATACCTTGAGGCAATTGGAAAAAAGACTCAATTATTTATGTTAAAGCACAAACAGAATAAATATTGAACTATTTAAATACAAATAAAGTAATTAGGTATGGACATTGATAAAGTTGTAAACCAGAAAAAAAAAAAAGTCTCCCAAATATCCGTTTTCTTGACATTATATGCATTCCTCTGATAAATGCCTTTTTTGTGTACTTCTCCCACCTCTGCCTCTCTTTCTCCCTCTGTCTCTCCCTGTCTCTCTCTTTCCCTCCTTCCTTCCCTTTCTCTCTCCATCTCTTTTTTTCTTTCTCTCTCCAGCTGCCATCTAGATAATGTTACTTAAGACAGCAGACAGAATACTCATTTTTCAATTCTATCATCCTTATCCTTCAAAATTATGAAGATTAAGGTGATTCAAAATGGGATAGCACACTAAAATGCCTACAAATTTAGGCAAGGGATTTGAGCCAGGGATCATGGGATCTTCATCCTTGAGATGAAGTAAGCAGTGGTGGGAAACAGGGCCGATTAGAGCAGTGTGCCCATTTGCAAAGGACCAGGGCTGCTCCCCTCCAGCTCATCACTGTCGGGCAGGAACTCAAACTGCATTGTGACAAATACCTGTTTTTCAAAAGAATCCCCATATCTGTATTTTTATACAAAAAATCTCATACTTTTTAAATGGTACAGGATACTTTATGGGAGCTAAGCCCCATACTGTGGCCCAGCCTCAGCCTGAGTATTGCCATATAATGTCTTCTGATCTAGAATAGACTGAAATGAGTCTACGGCCATACCACCCTGAATGCGCCCGATCTTGTCTAGAATAGACTGAAATGAAATTAATGTCAATGCAAAGCACTGGCACTTATTAATTATGAGCCCTTTTCTCATATGTGAAAATGATAATAAAGTAGACTAGTTAATTCAAGTAAAAACAACCTATGCTAATCTTTATTAAAGACTTTAGGCAGGGCATTAGCCAAAGAACCCATAAATGGTGTGGGCAAAGAGTAGCTCAAATCTGGATGAGAAGGACCAGGTTTACAAAACCTAATAACAATAAGTAATTTAATGACGAAAGAGTGAGAAACTTCATTTGATTTGGTTTTATCTGGATTTCTTCCTCATTACTTGGGTACTCAGTACCTAGAGATTCAACACTTGCATAGAACACTGTACTCATTACATCCAGTGTCCTCCTTAATGCCAATCACCCAATTAATTACCCCATCTCCCCACCCACCCCTCCTCCCAAAACCCTCAATTTGTTTCTTAGGGTTAAGAAACTCTCTGCTTTCATCTTATTTTATTTTGCCTTCCCTTCCCCTATGTTTCTCTGTTTTGTTTCTTAAGTCCCCACTATGAGTGAAACCACATGGTATTTGTCTTTCTCTAACCGATTTATTTTTCTTAGCCTAATACCCTCTAGTTCCATCCACATCATTTCAAATGGCAAGATTTCATTCTTTTTGATGGTTGAGAAGTATTCCATTGTATATATACATATATATATATATATATATATATATATATATATATATATCTCACATCTTCTTTACCCATTCATCTGGTTTTTTCTAGTTATATAATTCATGTCAATGAATGCTCAAGCAGAAAAAAGAATTTCTGCATTACATTTATGCTTACCTTTCTTTATAAAAATTATATATCAGATATTTTGTTTGCTATATACTAATAATACGTTAATATATTATTAGGCTGTTTTTTCACACAATACTAAATATAGTATCAACTTTTCCTTACTTCAATCAATAATCTGCACAATCTGATATTTTAAAGGGCTACATAGTATCCCATTGTTTGGGTATAACATAATTTACCTGGCTAAACCCCTACACCAGGTACATTTTCCATTTTTTTCTTTACAATAAAGTATCTTTACTTAAGAATGATTCCCTTATCTTCGTGTACATCTATTATAACTTTTCATGTCAAAATCTGTATATATATCCTTCACAAAAGGTTGTGTCAGTTTACAATCCTACAACTATGATAAGCGAATTCATTTCCCTGCCTTCTCATCAAAATTGGGTATAATTATTTTAGGTGGAAAATAGATCATGTAATATTTTAACCTTACAAAACAAGCTTTATTCTATGTAAACAAGCTGAATGACTATTTTCCTTAATGATTCTTCTCTTGATTGACTGGAATGATAAGTTTATCTAGCACTCTTCAGCATCAGCAAACTAACACCAGGCAGTGGGAACCATCCAGACAGATGTCTGCGGGCTGACAGCTAAAGTACCTGGACATCAGCCAGCAGCAAAGGTGCTCCCCCACTTTGGGTCCCTGATACTTGGTGCTAATCAGATGGCTCATGCATTGGTACTTGGGATGGTTAATTTTATGTGTCAATTTGACTGGGTCACAGGGTGCCCAGATTTTTGATTTAACATTATTTCTGGATGTGTTTGCGAGGGCATTGCCCAAAGACACTAGCATTTGAATCAATAGTCTGAGCAAAGCAGCTTATGTTCTTCCCCAGTGTGGGTGGGTATCAGCCAATCTACTGAAAGCCAGAATAGAACAAAAAGGCAGAAGAAGGGAGAATTCATTCTTTGTGCCTGGCTGTTGAGCTGGAACACCAGTCTTCTCCTGTCCTTGGACTAGACCTTCATGCTTGGACTGGAACTATACTATTGGCTTGCAGCTTGCAGGTGGCAGACTGTGAGACTTCTCAGTCTCCATAGTCATGGAGCCAGTTTCTCCTAATAAATAAGTCTCTCTGTCTCTGTCCCTGTAAATAGATAGATGATAGATAGATAGATAGATGATAGATATCCTATTGAATATATGACCAATCAGTATCGATTATGATAGGAAAGTGGGGAAGTTCATTGGCTGATAAGTAAACTCTTTTCCAAAAATAGACTTTTAAAATCAAGATTTAATTGTGACATACATGTATCTGTAAAGAGAAATGTGATGCTCAGACTTGTGCCCATTGCAGCCTTATGCAGAGTACAAAACCCATAGAAGCAGAATAAAACATTCTAGATATTGTGAGTAGAAACATCCTTATACTAGATGTGATTTTAGAAGTACTTACTTGTCTCAGTAGTTGCCATGCGCTGGGTCCTTTATGACTGTTCTTAGGAGCTAATCTATTTCTTCTTTGAGAAAGTTCAATCACCACTGTATGAAAAATGGTTCCTCTTGATGGACCTAGAATCATTGAGTGGCACTGGACAAGTGACCTTCTATACTTCAGTTTCCAATCTGTAACAGGAGAATGATAATTATAGTACTCACCTCATATACTTGTTATCATAAAAGGTGAAATATAAAATGCTTAGATGATTGTCTGGCATGGATAGGACCTATATAGTTTTTTTTCTTACTGTCATTATCACCATGCTTTGTAATAAGATCCTGTAGTTTCACAAACATGAGTACATTATAATAATTTATATCTTTGATGTATCCCAAAAGATGAATTCTATTGGGTCAAAGTCTGTTTTCCTGAATTTTTATATTACCAAAGTTAGCACTTGTGTAGAACATATTAGATCCCAAATAAATATATCTTTAATGGTGGATAGATAAGTAAATGAAAAAACAAATACATTTTTGCCAAAAGATCAAGTTGGATATTCCCTATTATAGTCCCTCTTTCTGTTTTCTGCTTCTGGTTCTTAGCTTCCTCCTTTAATTAGTTACATAGTTAAATTAGAACGAGCTAAATTAGAACTAAGAAAGATTATACCTAAAGTCAATAAAAATATTTTGAACCTCAACCATAAATAAAGGTCTTATTTTTTTTTTTAAGGGCAGTTTCCTCCTTAATGGCATGTTTGTCACAGAAGACCTAAAGCATGATAACTGATACTATAATTAGGACAGGCAAAATATTGGTCTGAACCTTAAGGGGAATATATTTAGTTTCGTGTGAAAGATCGTGAGTTAGTGTCTAAGTAAGAGCATTATCAAAATGTGATCATTAGGGACTTAAGCTTCTGTCTGTAAACTGGTTATCAGGGTGAGGGTAGAACCACACGACCTAAACAATTTAGCTGTTCTGCTTCAGAGACCCATGGAAATGCCAAAAGCTAACAGAATTCTCAGGTGTGATCCAGATTAATTTCAGAGCAGTTTTAAAGTTTAAGAAGAAATGATCTTTTCTTGTTTCCTCCTTCTCACCAAAGCATGGACTATTTATATCACATGTGAATAGTTCTGACTAGTGCACAGGTGTCATTAATGTGAAAAACAGCTCCTTCTGCATGATTCTGAGAATGACAAATGCAATCTAAACAATGAACTTCCACAAAGTTCAACTGCTTTCAATTGAAGTCAACATTGAAAATTACATCTTCCATATAAGCAAAGAGAAGAATGAAGGGGAACTGTACCCTCATTGTGGAAAGGTTACAATGATGAACTGGAATGTAATTAAATGCAAATATATAGAGAAAAACTATTTTACACAATCATTGTATGATCTGTATTCAAATTAAAGGAGAAGAAAAGATTTTAGTTAGATAGTCTTCAAATATGGGTGGACATGTGGAAAAAAATGAGTATAGAATTATCAGGGATGGTTCATATGCCCAGAAGTTGGTCATACTCTTTCTTTTCCTATGCATCCTGAAAGAAGAGCTGATTTTTACTCAATCTCCTGTTAGGTGCCAGGCTAAATAAGTTTTTTTATTGGTATTTATTTATTTAAAATATTATTTATTTATTTTAGAGAGACAGAGAGAGAACCAGAGTGCATAAGCAGGGGGAGGAGCAGAGGGAAAGGCAGAGAATCTCATGCAGACTCCACACTGCACACAGAGCCCCATGTAGGGCTCAATCTAATGACCCTGAGATCATGACCTTGAGATCATGAGCTAAGCTGAAACCAAGAGCTAGACAATAAATGGACTGAGCCACCCAGGTGTCCTTCTTACTGGCATTTAAATAGGAGTAGTGAATATTAAATCTTAAAGGGAACTTAGAGCTCATTGATTCAATTCCCTTCTTTTTACTGATAAACACCAGGCATGAAAATCAAAGTTATTAAGAGGTTTCCTCAAAATTCCAGTTAATAAGTGGTACAAACAAAACCCAATTCCAAGTTCACTGCCTTCAAAAAAAAAAAAAAAAAAAAAAAAAACCTCCTGCAGACAAAGGTAGTCTTTGAACATCACAGAGTTGAGAACTTCGATTTAAAGAAATCTAAGATTGAGGCAGCTGGGTGGCTCAGTCAGTTAAACATCTGCCTTCTGCTCAGGTCATGATCCCAGGATCCTGGCATCAAGCCTTGCATCAGGCTCCCTGCTCAGTGGGGAATCTGCTTCTCCTTCTCCTTTGGGGGCTCCCCCTGCCTGTTCTCTCTCACTCTCTGTCAGATAAATAAATACGTCTTTAAAAAATAAATAAATAAAAAGATCAAATGTGATGTGGACACATTTCACTAGGACCCACCATGGAAAATCATATGCCACCCTAATGCTCCTCCTTGTGAATCACACTGTGTAACTCGGAAAGAGACGACAATGTCGGAACACCTGATTTATTTTTAATAAATCAACAGTGAGCACACTCTTACCCAAGACTAACACATATCTAGACTAACACGTATCTACTTAATGAAAGTATTAGACTAATTCCACACTAACACAAGTTCCCCCATATACACACATTGGTGCCCTCTACTGGGACTCCAGCCTCCCAATAATTTAGCAATCAAAGTCTTAAGTAGGAGCATGATAGGATTCTCTAAGACCCAACTCTGAAACTGGCTTCCATTCATTCACTGGTGATTGTAGTTGTTTTGGATTTTTAAAAATATTTTATTTATTTATTTGACAGAGAGAGAGCGAGCAAGCAGGGGGAGCAGCTGGCAGAGAGAGAAGCAGGACCCCTATTGAGCAGGGAACCCAATACAGGACTCAATCCCAGGGCCCTGAGTACATAACATGAACCAGAGGCAGACACTTAGCCTGCTGAGCCACCCAGGCACCCAAGTGATCATGGTTGTTAAATATGTTGGTGTTATCCCTGGACCAGCTCCTCCATTTCCCTTCTGTAAATGTTAAATGGCAGCCTTTGACTCAAGTACCCTGTTACCTCCCTATTTATCTGGAGATAAACTAGGCATAATGAATAACCGCTATTCAATGCATTAATAAGAATTGGACATTTAAATATCTAATGTTCCATTGAAAAGTCTGCTAATGTGCCACTCTAGGATAACTGTTGAAAGATTAAAAGACACCTCTGCTTAGAAATAAGACTCAAGGGGCGCCTGGGTGGCTCAGTGGGTTAAGCCTCTACCTTCGGCTCAGGTCATGATCCCAGGGGCCTGGGATCGAGTCCCGCATAGGGCTCTCTGCTCAGCAGGGAGCCTGCTTCTCCTCATCTCTCTCTCTGCCTGTCTCTCTGCCTATTTGTGATCTCTCTCTCTGACAAATAAATAAATAAAATCTTAAAAAAAAAAAAAAAAAAGAAATAAGACTCAAAGCAGGCAGTCTAAAGTTTCCGGCACAAATTACTTTCTTATGGTGTAACACTGTGCCCTTAAGTAGTGCTACCAATACAAACCATTCCTGCTTCAATCCAAAAGACTAATAGACAAGTTAGAATCTTCAAAGGTGGAGAAAGAGTCTAACTTCTGCCTCCAGGACTGCCCCCCAAACCCTGTGAAAACTTGGCCCATCAAACCGATGAAACATTTTGTTTAAAAAGCAGTCAAAATGTGTAGTGGAAAGTAGTCAGTGAATATCTCCCCCTGTAAAAAAGAAAGACAACAGGATAACCAAGTTGGTGTTTGAGATAAAATAGAAAGAGGAAATGAGGACTCTAACAAAATACCACATAAAAGGCAAACCAGCCCAGAACAAATAAAATAATGCAAACAGGGAACGATCCAAACCAATACAAACAACGGCAAAGGGTCTTATTGGCACACTGTCAGACTCAGAATTTGAGGACGACAGAAATATTTAATTGTAGAGTAATACTTAAATGATGTTTTACCTCCAGAAAATCATCCCAGTGAAGAATGTGAAAACGGTTGGGCAGCTGTGTCCACCCCTTCCAACAAAAGCCCAGCTGCAGGAAGAAAAGCCAGAAACAGAAAGGAGACAAAGCATAATGAATGAGAGGATGAAATCTAGAAAGAAAGAGAGAAATTAAAATGAGACAGTGGGGGCGCCTGGGTGGCTCAGTGGGTTAAGCCGCTGCCTTCGGCTCAGGTCATGATCTCAGCGTCCTGGGATCGAGCCCCACATCGGGCTCTCTGCTCAGCGGGGAGCCTGCTTCCTCCTCTCTCTCTCTGCCTGCCTCTCTGCCTACTTGTGATCTCTGTCTGTCAAATAAATAAATAAAATCTTTATTAAAAAAAAAAAAAATAAAATAAAATAAAATAAAATAAAATGAGACAGTGAAAAATTAAGCTGCAACTCAGAAAGATAGGCCAGAAAGAAAGCTTGAAACAAACTGTAGTAAATGTAATTTAGAATGTTTTTAAACTCAACTACTGAAAATAAGTCTTTCTGGAAACTAATTTGTAAGACTGGCAAATACGTGGAATTCTTCCCCCAGTGTAGAATGACTGAAAGATGGGCCTATGCATAAACCATGTTGGCCCTGGGTTGGCCAGAGCAATTTACCAAGCGCCCACCACCGAGAAAATGGGTGAATATTTGGCTGTTTTTCTCTGGTTCTCGGTCTGAAACAAAGTACAAAGCCTCCACAGTTCTCCAATACAGCGAAAAGGAAAAGACATGATTTGTAGCTTAGCAAAGCATATAAGAAACGTTGTACTGAAATTATGAGAATGGTCTGGGGCCTTACAATTTCATGGCAAACAAATGAACACTAGGAGAGGCAATTCAGCCCAGTGGATGGGCTCTGCAAGCAGACTACTTAAGTTCAAGTCTGTTCTCTACCCACTTCCTAGCTTTGTGTTCTTGATGAAGTTCCTTAACCCTTTCAAACTTCAGGTTTCCCATAGCTAAAATGGAAAAACAGTGATGCCTAATGCAGAGGTTTATTGTGAAGATTAAATAAACTAACCTGCATAAAACCATTAGAACAGTGTTTGCCAAATGTTCGATAAATGATAACACTTAATATTTTGTGTATTCTTCATGCCATCTCTGCTACACTCCAAAAAGGTCTGATTTGGTTTGTTTTATATTTAGCTCATTGTTAACAAATATAATATGTTTAGTAAATGAGTAATTATTAGATGGTCTAATATCATGCCTACAACAAGTTAATAAATGAATGTGTGTTGAAGCACTTTCCCTAGGCTCAGCAGTGCAGTGCATAAGGTACTTATTTAAGAAAAAACAAACAAACAAAAATAAACAAACAAAAAAACTTCTTTTTTTTTATTTATTTGAGAGAGAAAGAGAGCATGAGCCAGGGGAGGGGCAGAAGGAGAGAATCCCAAGCCGACTCTCCGCTGAGTGCAGAGCCCAATGTGCAAGGCTCAGTCTCATGACCTTGAGATCATGACCTCAGCTGAAACCAAAAGTCAGACACTCAATCAACTGAGCCACCCAGGCACGCCCCCAAAGGTACTCATTCAGTGACCAAATAGAGTCCAGCTTTATGTCAAAGTAGGTAGTACCAAAATCTAAGTTCAATATACTAGAACGCAGGGTAAATCCATGAGAACCAGGGTCATCAGAGAAGGTTTTGGGAGAAAGTAGAAACAAAGTAAGCCTTGGAGGATGCGCCTGATCAAGACAGGCATAAAGCAAAAAAGAATGCTTCCTACTAAGAAAAATAGTATTAGCAGGATTATAGGTGAATGTTGAATACAGTTAACCCTTGAAGGACATGGGGGTAGGGATACTGACAGAGTTGAAACTCTTCATACAATATTTGACACCCCCCAAATTTAACTACTAATAGCCTACTGTTCACCAGAAGACTTTCCAATTACATAAACAGTCGATTAACACACATTTTGTATGTCATGTATATTACATACCGTTTTCTTACAATAAAGTCAGCTAGAAAAAAAGAAAATGTTATTAAGAAAATCATAAGGAAGAGAAAATACATTTACAGTATGTACTGTATTTATCATAAAAAGACCCACATACAAGTGACCCAGGCAGTTCAAACATGTTGTTCAAGTGTCAACTGTGCATTTGAAACTGGCCGTACTGTAGTGATGGAGCTTTTCGAATGGAGAAAAAATGGACCACGGGTTATTTTGTATAGTTGAGGTAGACTGTGGAGGGCTGTAAGAACCAGAGGAGTTTTTCACTTGAAATAATATAAGGTAAGGAGTGAATGTTATGAAGTGAAGTGATAAAAATAGTATTTCAGAAAGACCGGTCTTGCTAAGGTATGCAGGCAGAGCACAATCAGAAGACACAGGTGTAAGAAGGCTTCGAGGACATTGCAGTTATCTAGGTGTGACACAATGACACTAACTCAGGTTGGGGAAAGAGAAATGGCTGTTTTACTGTGAGTGAAACAGGAGTCACTGGACTTTGAGCAAAGGGGTGAAATTCTCTGATTTATCTTTTAGTTGGGTCTCTCTGCCTGCTCAGTTGAGAATACATTGAAAGGGCCAAGAGGAGGAATGGGAACACCTGAGTGGACCCCATGTATAATTTGGAACACCGAGGTGGTACTGTCAGTTAATCATCCAATTGTTGGTTTCGGCTCAGGTCATGATCTCAGGGTCATGAGTTCGAGCCTCATGTTGGATCCATGCTCAGCATGAAGTCCGCTTGAGATTCTCTCCATCTCCCTCTGCCTCTCCCCCCATTTACGTGCATTTTCCCCTACCCCCAAATAAATAAATAAATCTTTAAAAAGTTCCGGAAAAAATGATGGTGGCTTGGATCTCACATAAGTGGAAGAGGTGAGTAGCTACAATGATTACATTGTCAACAGGCTTCATAGGTGGGTATCTTGGGCTGGCATGCAGGATTCTACCTCAGATTTAATGCTCTATTGTCATGGTCTTGAAATTCTTAATAATTTTTTAGTAAATGGCCTCACATTTTTATTTGCACTAGGTGCTACAAGTTATGTAGACAGTTGTTGTTGATTTGTTTTTTGTGGGGTTTTTTTGCTCTTTTTTTTTTCCAAGGTGATCCCGCTAATTGTGAATGGAAAGATAACAGGATTTACCAATATACTGGAGGTGGGGATATATAAGAGAAAAAGAAGACGCTGATGATTATTCCAAGGTGTTTGGCCTGAGTATTTGGAAGAAAGGATTTAGGAAAATGGAAAAAATTGTGAAAAACATAACATTTTGGAGGAAGGACTAGAAGCTCAGTTTGGACATATAAATTCTGAGATGTTTATTTTTGTGAGTTTATCATCCAAGTAGAGATATCTGGAGTTCAAAGGGGAGTTTCAGGCCAAAGGTGTAAGTCAAAGTGACTGACAGTATTTGGAAGCCATAAAACTGAAAGAAGACAACTGCATAAAGAGTGTAAATTTGAGGGGCACCTGGTGGCTCAGTGGGTTAAGCCTCTGCCTTCGGCTTGCGTTGTGATCCCAGGGTCCTAGGATCGAGCCCCAAGTCGGGCTCTCAGCTCGGCAGGGAGCCTGCTTCCCACCCCCCTGCCTGCCTCTCGCCTACTTGTGATCTCTGTCTGTCAAATAAATAAATAAAATCTTTAAAAATATATATAAATTTGAAAGAGAAGTCTCAGTGCTGAGCCACAAGGCAGTCCAATCTGCCAATGACAAGTGATAAGGCACCAGCAAAGATGATTAAGCAGGATCAGCCAGAAAGATAGCAGGACATTCAGAAGATGGTACTGGAAACCAAAGAAAGAAAGAAAGAAACCAAAGAAAGAAAATATATCCAGGAAAAGTTGATGATAGCACAAGTAAAAAGAGAGTTGTGAGCACTGAATTTAATTAATGACATGGAGGTCATCAGTGTTAAAAGCTGTTTCCAGGGAGAGCTAGAGGCAAAAGCCCAGTTAGATTGGATTCAGGAGAGAAAGAGAGGAGAAGACAGGGACACTGCAAGTAGAAGCATCTCTGAAGATCATTGCTACAAGCAATACAAAAGGAAGTTGGAAAGGGATGTAGAAGTTGGTACCGTGGAGAGGACAGGAAGTCCAGATAATCCAGAGTCAAAAAATGAAATGCAATTTTAGAATAACAGTTTGATTTTAGGTACATGAATTCTGAGACTGTGGTGGGCCAAATGGAAATGTCCAGTGGGCATCTAGAATACAGGGACAGATAATGTCTGAGAAGATAGAATTGGAATTATCCATAGTTTAGATTTTATGCACACATAAGTGCAATTTGGGGCTATAAAAATAAATTTGCCTGGAATAAAGGTGTATGGAGAACAATAGAGAATTGGAGAAACCAATATTCTGAGTAAAGTAATAAAACATAATCAAAAGCACTGGGCAACCTTCCCAACTTGCACTCCATTTAGGTGTAGTTGTATTTCCACTGGCAAATTAAGGTGATTATCTGAATAATTAAATACCTACACAAAAGCGTTAGTCCAAATTAGTTGGATATTTTACAAAAACAGGCTCTATTTTATATGAGAAAGTCTATTATCAGATTTACTTTTTATCTGCTTTTCTCAGTCTGCATAGAGAGTTTACAGGTGATTTACACTCTATAAAGAACGTTGTTTAAAAATGAAACAAGCTAAAAATCACTACCTGCTAACTGATATCAAGAGCCACATCATCTACGTGATTTTCCATATCCCTAAAATTGGGATTTTTTTAGGATAAGATAAAGGCGTAAACAAGGTAACATAATTTGGGCGAAAGCATACGGCTTGTCAATATGTGCGTGAAGGAAACTGAGCAGCAATGACTGCTTTTCACTGAGGCTTCAGCAAAATCCTCACATTCCTGGCCTAATGTCCTTGTAACCTTTAAAATCGAGTCAGAGGGGTAATACCTTTCCAAGCAAAAATGCTACACACACACACACACACACACACACACACACACACACACACACACACCACCCCCACCCCCCCCACCCCCCACCAGAAAATGAAGGCCAGGTGAACAGCCCTAGAAGTGGAATGAAAATTTGGGCCTGGTTCATAGCAGGGGGAAACTCAATCACTTTCCTCACTGAAGTGATGCCTACGGCAGCCGACTCACACCTCAGCAGGCGCATACTGCTTAGAGCAAAAGAAACAGTTCAGATTTGGGGTGTTAGATGCTCATGTTTCTCTTTGTTTTCCAAGATGATCCCGCTGACAATGATTACTGTCTACGGATTGTAATCTAAGAAGCATTATAAGGAAACATAAGAAATGTCACATTGGAGCTGACAAACGAGCCTTATTATGGCTCTGACAGTGGCACCAAGGGACGTTTTGTGGCAGAGCGTGAATGTTACTCTAGCAACCAAAAGAATATTATTACTTTTTTGCCTCAAAAAGTTCTCCCCCCACTTTTTAAGGCACTTCGATAAAGAGCTCCAGAAGAAGACCTGGGAAACCAGCCAGAAGAATGTGCGCGGCTGAACCCTTCTTCCTCTGGGCCCCCAGAAGGTAGCAATAACAGCTTCCCTTCAGCACTGTGGGCGAATGCCTTAGGAAACAGAATTTTTACCAGGAAAAGCCAGCATATCATAGTTCTTCTAAACACAAAGTGTTCTCTATAATGTCAACTGCTAAGCATAGGTGGTAGCTATAGGTTTTTAGATATCCAACAAGATTCTCCAAACCCGTATTTCTGCTCACCTCTTAGACCTTGGCCTGGATATTCACAACAACTGCATCCAGACTTTCTCGACCAAAATTCTTCATCAGAGCGAGAGAACTCAGAAAGTAATCCAAGAGACAAAATCAGCACCTTTATGGAAGCAAGAGATGAGTTCATTTATCACATACATTAGATGCTTTCAGAGTATAGGGCCTCCGCTGAGACAAGCTGACTGAATTGTGGTCGGGGCTGAGAGGGGAGATCCCGGAAGACTTAATCATAGATGTTGGGAAACAGGAGCTCTCTTTCTAGTTGGAACAAGGAAGCGTGGACCAATGTGAATAGATTCCTTAGGTGCATGAAGGGTATCCGTCTGCATAGGAGCGAATGAGAGCACTTTACAAGGAGCAGGGTATACTGGTAGATCGGTGAGAGTGAAAGCCAGGGCCAGAGGCCATGAGAGACCTGGTAATACTAGTAGAGTCTCTGAACTCAAGAGAGCCAACTTCAAGTCCACTCATGAATTAATTGGTTACATGAGCCAATTTTTCCTAAAAATGACTTGGCAATGGTTTCTGTCAATGTACAAAGAGTCTTAAATAATATCATAGGAATGTTTAATAAGTCATTCAACACAAAAAAATTAAAACTATAAATATTAAAATCATCAAGCAAAAAACAAAGATGTACCTTTTTCCTCTTATCCCAAATTCCTGTTTATTAATACAAATAACTAAAATATTGTATGTACCTACCATGTATGGGTACTCTGCTAGCAGTTTTATAATTAGGCTGTGGCAATCTTGTGAAGCAAGAATTATATCCATGTTAGGACACTGGAGTTCAACGAGATTACATAATTTGTGTAAAACTACAAAATTCTAGCAGGTACTAAACAGAGGTAAGATTTGGCTGAAATTTTATCTGAAATCTAGGCTTTTTAAAAAGATTTCTTTTATTTATTTAGAGACAATGCAAGTGAGGGAAAGGGCAGAAGGAGAGAGAAAAATCTCACACCAACTCCAAGCTAACTAAGTGTGGAACCTGACATGGGTCTTGATCTTACGACCCTGAGATCATGACCCTGAGATCATGATCTGAGCCGAAATCGAGAGTCCAAAACTTAACTGACTGAGCCACCCAGGCACCCCTGAAATCTAGACTTTTTTTTAAAAGATTTTATTTATTTGACAGAAAGAGAAAGAGACAGAGAGGAAAGCAAGCCCATATACCAGCAGGCAGAATGGCAGGCAGAGGGAAAGGGAAAAGGAGGCTCCCCGCAGAGCTTAACCTACTGAGCCACCCAGGCACTCCTGAAATCTTGACTCGCAATCACTAAATTGTATTACCAGACCAATAGATACTAAAAATATGTTGGTGCATTACAAAATTGGTTGTCTCCTCAGAAAATTTTTTCATCTGCCCTCTAATAACAGAAGAGAAAAAATAGTAATACTACCCAAGTTACTGAAGATGAAGGTTAGACTTAGGGAAACAAACAAACAAACAAACAAAAATATATATATATACACACACACATACATAGCACTTAAATTGTCATTTTTAAGCTATAAATCTATAAACACATTTTAGAAGATCATATCACAGGTTATAAAAAGTTTAGCTCAATCCAGTGACTCGAATAACTCTACTTTTTATATACTCAAAGGAAATCATAGTATAAAGTAATCCGGAAGCATAGGGACATTTATTGTAAAATTGTTCTATAATTAAAAGTAATAATAAATCAAATGTCTATAAAAAAGGATCTGCAGTTTGTATAAATTATAGCCATACTTACAATTATGATGTGTGCTTATGATATAATGTGATGTTTGATGGTCTAAAAGTATATTTGATACAAGAACAAGTAAAAGTGGGATACAAAAGTTGTATATAAATATAAAATTTTAAAACATTTATAAAATAAGGACTTAAACGAATGCCAAATCTGACAGTGTTATTTTTAGGGTGCTTGGATTGGGGGGGTTGGGAAGGGTTATAGAAGGGCAGAGTTAAGAAAATGTTTAAGAGCATCATTGTTATTTTAGAAAAATCCAAGTTTCAGCTAATTTTCATTTTCTTTTTCTAATTTGCATGAAAAGCATGGTTTCCTTTTCTCACAAGGGTTCCAAAAATATTAAGTACTTACATTTATGATATTGGCCCTAAAATTCCATTAGTACCCCAACCAGACAGCGAGCTCCTTAAGGAACCAAATACATTGTAGGGGCTCAGTAAATACTTAAAGAGTGAATTGAACCATTCAATGGGATGAATATATATATAGTATATATATACTATATATAGTATATATATGTATATATAGTATATACTATATTATATATAGTATATATATAGTATATATGTAGTATATATGTAGTATAGAGTATATATATATATATAACATATAAACACATTATATATATTATGAATTATGATATGAATATATATATCATAATTCAGTGGAAATATAAAACTAAGTCACAGAAGGTAAAATCAGAAAAAAATTATATTAAGCTATTTTCTTTGGGTACTTCACCCAATTAAATGCATAATTAGCTGAGGAAATAGTCGCAAAGTATAGTGTACTTCAAACAGCTCTACTTTCCACAGTAGTCTGCGATATTTCGTTCATCAAACATTTATTGATTGGAATATCATACTATTATCCTGAGACACTTGTGAAAATTAAAGGAGGTGCAATTAATAATTAATGCTGAGACCGTAGGAATAAACCAGGACATACAGTCACCCCATTTATTGAGTATTTTTTCTGCAGAAACTGAGGTAGGCACTGTGAAAGTAATTAAGACATGGGTCCTTCCACCAAAAAGTTCTATTATTTATATTAATATATGTTTTCCTTATCATAAAACTACTTTCACAAGTCATGTAATATCTTTCCTCTTTCTACTCAACAAATATTTTTTATGTAGCTACTCTAAGACTGTGAGCGTCTAGAAACTGGAATATAGCAATAAATGAAAGAAGATAATCCTCTTTCACTCCTGTATTTCAGGGTAAATTCATAACAAAAAAACTAATTGAAAAAATCAAATCTACTGACATTAGATCGTGCTAAGGGTTAAGAAGAGCAAAAGACATGGAAGCGTAAAGCAAATGGGTGGTGGAGAGAGAAGGCATGATTTTGGGTAGCGTAAACAAGAAGGAGCTCACTATTAAGAAGACATTTGGTAAGAGAGCTAAAGAAAAAATGAATGAGTAAGTCATGAGTATAGGAGGGGAAAGTATTCCAGGCAAAGGGAAGAACAACTGTAGAAACCCTGAGGAAGCATGGAATGAGGAACACGGAATAAAACAACGTGAGTGAAGCCATCAGCGGCAACAGTGGTTAGAGGAATAACCCAGGATCAGACCATCAGGTAGACCTCTATGTGTACTTAATCAAATAATCAATCAAATCAATTAAATTAATTGATTCAATTAAATCAATTAAATTAATCAAATAAATTCAGATTTACCTTATCTATAGATATGTCTTTTATATATTTCCCTGATAACCTAATTCAGCATTCATCTACCCAGACTCTTGTTCTAACACAGTTGGATTTCCCTAATAACACCACTGATTATCTTAATTGACAATCTCAGAAATTTTGTTTGGTCAATTTTGGATTGCCACTAAAAGTGTATGTAATATTGTCGTCCTTCTCAGTGCATGTCCACCACGATTTTAGAAAAGGGACAGCAAACACAATAATTGCTTAAAGCTTAGACAAACAAAAGATATTTTCAGTGAGAAGAGTTTTTTCAATGGCTTCCCTCTGAATTGCCAGTGCGGCCTGACTTTTAATTACTTATGTTTCCATTTTTAGTTCTAAAACCAATGGCTTTTTTATTGCCTTCACCCAGGATGGACTGGTTCAACCAGTCCACAGTTCAACCTTGCTGTGCCACTGTACACAACTTTCAAACACCTTCCTCTAAATGCATAAGCCTCCAGCTATATATATATATATATTTTTTTTAAAGATTTTATTTATTTATTTGACAGAGAGAGATCACAAGCAGGCAGAGAGGCAGGCAGAGAGAGAGAGAGGAGGAAGCAGGCTCCCTGCCGAGCAGAGAGCCCGATGCGGGACTCGATCCCGGGATGCGAGATCACGACCTGAGCCGAAGGCAGCGGCTCAACCCACTGAGCCACCCAGGTGCCCCTCCAGCTATATATTTAACTGACTCCTTAAGACATGTCCACTGAGTTCTAACACACGCATTCCAAATTCCACAAATTCAACTTATTTGATCTCATTTACCTCTCCCACCAAATCTACCCCCAAACTCCTTTCTTATTCTGAATCATAGGCAGGGGGGAAGGCATTTACTCAATTGTCTGACCCAGAAACCCAGAAATCAGGCTCACTTCTCACTCTTGAATAACCCCCAAAAGTAATCAACTCCCAAACCTACTGACACCACTTCCCAAAATGTTCACATCTACTTGATCTTTGACAGCCATTAACAACACCTGGATGACTCAGGAACCACCTTCCACACCCCTCAAATTCTAATTCTTCTCACCCAACTTCAACCTTCACCTTCAATTTATTTTCCATTCTATGGTTAGAGGGATCTATGTATGCAAATCTGAGTATGAATTACTTGCATGACTTCAATGACAACAGGCTCCATGACACTAGCCATGCCCTGAAGGAGCCCTGCCCACCCATCCAAACCATTTCCAATCATTTCCCCCTCATGCTTTAAGCTCCAGCCATACTAAACTCATTCCTCACACACCACAGGCTCTCCTGGGCTTTCGAACATACTGTTTCTTCTCTCTAGGATGCCAATTTAGGAGAACTTCAAGTCTTAATTCCAATGATACTCCTGCCCTTTCCCTTCCACTTGCCCCTAGCCCAAGGCTTATCTTCTTTTTTTTTTATTTTTAAAGATTTCATTCATTTATTTGACAGACAGAGATCACAAGTAGGCAGAGAGGCAGGCAGAGAAAGAGAGAGGAGGAAGCAGGCTCCCCACAGAGCAGAAAGCCCGATATGGGGCTCGATCCCAGGACCCTGGGATCATGACCCTAGCCGAGGGCAGAGGCTTTAACCCACTGAGCCACCCAGGTGCCCCCAAGGCTTATCTTCTGTTCCTAGTCAGTCTTGTCTGTTCAGTAAACTGGTAGCTCCTTGAAGGCCGGGTATGTGCCTCTTCACCCTGGTTTCCCAGAACCTACCTCAGTACCTGACACAATTATAAAATTCTGGAAATATAATTTTGAAAACATTAAATCAATGCACTTTCTGCCACTGACATTAAGTAATCAAGCTTATTTATGCCAGAAATAAAGAGTAATTTCAAGGAAAGTCACAGTGGGGGGTTGGGGAGCTGGGTAGAAAGAATATAATAGAGACAAGTTCTCACCTGAAGGGAAGACAAAGGGAATAATCACTTCGCTTCAAGGGGGAGAAGAAAGATGTGAGATCAGGACTAAAAGACAGGCTCCCCCTACCCAGGGTAAAACTCAGGGGCTCACAGAAATATATACATAGAGTGAGCGGAGGTCAACTGTGATAGGATGCTATGGAAACCCCAGATGGTCTGAGGTGACGTCCACGACATTGAAGAGAGAGTGTGTTGTCTCCTTAACGTCCCATCAAGAGTGAGACAAAGGCAGAATGGCACCAGTGGGAAGAAAAGTTTCAGTAGATGATGCTGAAATGATACACTATTTATATTAAAATGTGTCATTTTTATAGAGTGACAGTAACAGACTAGGATTTCTTTGACAGAGGAAATACAAGAGAATTGGGTGGACAAAACTTGGGG